>NC_057804.1:582125866-582141039 GCF_018294505.1 Triticum aestivum
CAGATAGGTTTCTCTTGATGAGACGCTGCCAGTAGGTTGACGCTTCGATGATGATTTAGTTTAGGTCTTCAGAGTTTTTTGAGTTGTTTGGATTGCTTACCACATGTGTCACGTGGTGTCTTCACAGTTTAATAGTTAGTTGTTGATCCCGTCCCGGCACAATATCATCGCTAGTTAGTCGATGATGATCCTTCATTATTGTTCTTTCTTTTACTGGGGCTTTCCATTGATTGGACGATGGAACAAAAATAATTTAGTATGATACTTCCTCCGTCCGGAAATACTTGTCATCAAAATGAATAAAAAGGATGTATCTAGATGTATTTTAGTTTTAGATACATACCTTTTTGTTCATTTTGATGACAAGTATTTTTGGACGGAGGGAGTACATGCAATTGAACCAGATTATCAACTCTTTAGCCACACCTTACAAATGCATGGAACCTGATTCCTTCATCTAGTATAGCCTCGGTTTGCGCCCTTGAGCTGGACGACATGAACGGCTGATCTTACCACCGTGGTTGATGTGTTGGCACAAAGTTAGAGATGCTTATTCCTCAGATACCGTCAATGCAGATTTTCAAACAAATCACATAGTAGAAGACATGTAATGAAGGACGAGGCTAGAGCCTGGGCCCGGGCGGGCACCAAAGGAATGTGCACCATTTTGCTGGAGACGTAGTTTTCTGTCTTGGGGGCGCGTACACCCCACTTTTTTTCTGTTTGTACGCATCAACCTTCTGACTCACGCCGCGTCGCGTGTTCGTGCTTGTCAAAGGTGGTTCTATAATTGTTATATGCTACTTTTTTTCTTCTACCTATCAATGCAATGATATGTAAGCCATTTGTGTATTTGCGAAAAATAACACAATACAATGTTATTACATTATGGCAGAAACACCGTGAATTTCAGTTATCATAAAATTAGGTGCACACAAGCCAAGCCTTGGGGAACCTTGTTTCGGTAAAATCTCTACTTTCCTATGTTGACATATGGCCTTTGCGGTCACAACACGGAAACAACACACTTCACTTGCAAAACCGAGTTTTGGCCTTTTATAATGGCTCATCAAATGAAGTTAAGATCCAACATGCCAACACGGCGTCACTTCTCAAAAGGGGGTCTCTGATTTTTCAGTTTTAGATGTTTTTAGGGGTGCGAGATTTTCGATCAATGCAACGGAGAAAGAATATTCCGGCACGACGACACCCTTCTACTAAAAGAATGTATCGCGCAACATGGTAGGCATAAAGGAAAATTTTAAACATATGTGAGAATGAGATAAGTACTTTTAAGAGGACACTTGGAAAATAATAAATTTGAAGGTCTAATTTCCTAAGAACATTCACGTTGTCGTCATTTGTAGTCTAAAGTTTCTTCTGAGCTACCTGTTCTAACTCCTAAACAAATTGACACGAAAAATGACATACCAATGACCGCGGCAAGGTGATGCCGAAATTGCCAGCATCTGGTTCACATCCACGGGTGGCACGGATCATGTGACACAACCAATAACAACAATAGAAAAAGGAACAATGTCTAGGAGATTGGCGACATCTAGGTGAATATATGGGTGCTAAAAACGATCACCAAGCGTGATGAGTTGGATTGTAGTAGTCGATGTAGATTAAATGGCAAAAATTGTCCTTCAAGATGCACTCTAGATTTTCTTCATTTGAATAGATTTCCTTGTTGATGCAATCCAGGTGGCGTGTGGATTCGACCGAGGAAGTTCCAATGCGTTGCTGATGATAACAGCGGCTAGATGCTCCAACATGACGATGGCGGCATCAGGTTCCTGTGGCGGCTGAGGGCAATGGCTATATGCCTAAGAAAGAAGTATTACTGTTGTATTGTATTTTAGGAGGAGGTTAGGGTGGTCTATTCGTGTTCACGTATTACATGTCAAAAAATTGTAGCCCCATACTGTATACTGTAATAGAACTTTGGAATGTACCAGCGAGCGTCCAAGCAAACGATTGATTGATCACACATTATGGTCCTAGTGCAACAGTGCACTCGGACAAACGTTGAGCCGTTGGCTGAGTCTTCGTCAATAGTCACGGCTGTTCCTATTCGGCACGTAGGTCGCTGTGTAGCAACCTAGCTAGCGCATGCCCTCCTACGCCGGCCCAGTCTAGTTTCTTCCCACCCCATTTTGAAAGGTTCTAGAATGCTTCCATGAACTGGTTTTCTTCTTATTTTTCTTTGTTATTTCTTCTGATTTTTCATTCTTTCTATATTTCTTGTTTTTCTCGTTCCCCCTTTCTTATTTTCACATTTTGCTCCATTTTCGTATTTTTCATTTTCTGAGTTCATTATTTATTTATTTTTATTTTTCCTTTCAATTTTTTGCGAACATCATTTTCCAATTCAAGAACTTTTTTCAGATCCTTAACATTTTTCAAAATCATGAACATATTTTGAATTCATGAATATTTTTATGAAACCATGAACATTTTCAAATTTGCGAACTTTTTTTCAATTATTGCAAACATTGTTTTTGAAACTTCTTAACATTGTTATGAATCGCTGAACATTTTTTGTGTCAATGAAGATTTTTGAAGGGATGCAATTTTTATAAAACCTGTGAAAATTTTATTTAAATCGGCGAATATTCATAGAATAACTGAATAATTTTTTAGACAATTTTTTTTGAAATTCATGAATATTCTTTGTTTTATTATTTTTTGAAATGCATGAACCTTTTTTAATTCACATTAATTTTAATTTTGTGGACATTGTTTTAAAAATTCATGAACATGCTTTTAATTTGCTATATTTTTGTTCAAATTAATGAACACTTTTCAATATCATGAAAATTACTTTTAACCCACAAACATTTTTTCCTATAAAAATCACCAAAATTCTCATTTTGTTTGGAATTTTTGATTTTTCTGAATTATTTTAAAATGAAAAATAAAACATAAAAAATCCCGAGAAAGAAAAAAATAGGGGGCGTCCCTCCCCGCTTATGGGCTGGCCCAATAGGGCGCGCGGGTGGAACGGACTCAATAGACTGAAGTTCCTTCATCTAAGTGGGAATTGTGTTGTAGATCAATTGGTTGTTGTTGTGAGGGACTAACCTGTAGGCCAAGGTTGGAATCCTGGCAGCTCCATAATATTTTTTGAGGTTCGAAGGGACTAATTGTGAGGTTTGAAGTATGAAAAAGAATAATTGGACGAAAAAAGGTAGATAAACCATTTGTCCTTTAATATTAGGTATAGATTATCATAGGAATTTTTTCACTGAGTCTAGGCTCAAATTTATTTTCCTTTGAAATGTGGAGAATATGAACCAATCCTATGTAGGAATAGGAATCTATTTCTATCAACCAAATGGCTCAGTTTTAGTCTATCTCTCACGGAAACACTCATGTTGCGTCTGAAGAAACTATCGTTCCTCACAACTAAATCTGTCATGAAAACCGTTCACAAATGACACCCCTCCCGGGAAACGCCCGGGCTTCTTGCTAGTCACCCTAACGGTATATAAAACTTCCCACACATAATTCGACCAAAGTCCAAATAGAACCACATCCACAATGGAAAGCATGACAGATATAACAGTCCCGAAATCTAAGTAATAACCTAGCTGATCGATGATGATACGTATGAAGATCTCTAATTGAACTAAGCGGTCCTGCTGTCCTTGGATGCGTTGACGGCGGCCTGTCCCCTGAGCCTGCCGGTCCTCCGCGCCCCGACCTGTCCAACCTTCTGCCCGGGAGGCGCGTCGCGGCGGACCGTGGACGCGTGTCCGATGTGCTGGTGGTTGCCTCCTCCGTGCGGGTGGTCGACAGGGTTCATGGCCACGCCGCGCACCCTGGGCCAGCTGTTCCTCTTCACCCTGAACTTGTGGTACGCCCTGCCCGCCTTGAGCAGCGGCTTCTCCGTCCTCCCGCCGCCGGCCACCTGCCCCACCATCGCCCTGCACCCGCTCTGCACCACCTTCTTCGCCCCCGACGGCAGCTTGATCCTGCACGCACGTACGCACGCACGGTTGCAAACAAGTCAGATCAATCTACCAGTCCCTGACGTCCACGCATGCAACTACGAAAGATCAACCTGAAGCTTCAGTGTAAGACAATAGGCTTTGGGGGGAACCGGCACAACCCTCTAGGGGTGGCCTATCACATATATATATAATGAGGTGGTATACAACATTACAATATACACATGTAAATACAGTCTAACACCCTCCCTCAATCTTAGCCACTTTCTAATGAATCTAGAAGGGTAAGATTGCGCCTGCAAGTCTCAAACTGTGGCAAAGGCAATGGCTTGGTGAAGATGTCAGCAAGTTGATCCTTGGAAGAAATAAACTTGATCTGTAGTTGCTTCTGAGAGACACGTTCATGCACAAAGTGATAGTCAACTTCAATGTGTTTCGTTCGGGCATGGAATACCGGATTTGCAGAAAGGTATGTAGCACCGATGTTATCACACCAAAGAACAGGAGGCTGTGATTGGGGTATACTTAACTCCTGAAGCAAGGACTGTACCCAGATGATCTCTGATGTGGCATTGGCCACAGCCTTATACTCAGCCTCAGTACTGCTACGCGAGACAGTAGCCTGTTTCCGAGCACTCCAGGCAATCAGGTTAGAGCCAAAGAAGACATCATAACCCCCCGTGGATCGCCTGTCATCCGGATTGCCAGCCCAGTCTGCATCAGAATATGCTGAAAGACAACCAGAGTCAGACGGCCGAATATGCAAACCATGAGCCACCGTGAAACGAATATAGCGCAAAATCCGCTTAACAGCGGACCAATGAGTGTCACGGGGTGACTGCAGATACTGGCAGACTCGGTTAACAGCATAGGAAATGTCTGGTCGCGTGATCGTCAAGTACTGGAGCCCACCAACAATACTCCTGTACTCTGTCGCATCAGAAGAAGAAAGAAGCACACCATCAACAGCATTGAGCTTATCAGTGGTAGACATGGGTGTAGTCGTCGGTTTGCACTTAAGCATCCCAGCTCGCTACAACAAATCCAGAGAGTACTTCTTCTGCGTCATAACAAGGCCAGCAGCACGAGAAGTAACCTCCACACCAAGAAAGTAATGAAGCTTCCCAAGGTCCTTGACCGCAAAATCAGCACCAAGTGAGCGAACAAGCGCAGTAGCAGCCGACTGAGAGGAGCTGACCAAAATGATATCATCTACATAGACCAACAAGTACATAGTAACCTCAGGCCTTTGAAGAAGAAACAATGAGGAGTCAGCAGTTGATGATGCAAAACCATGAGCACGAAGAGCCATTGCAAGACGAGCATGCCAAGCACGAGGAGCCTGCTTCAGACCATAAATTGCCTTGGACAGACGACAAAGATGATCAGGGCGATCCGGATCAGAGAAACCCGGAGGCTGGCGCATGTAAACCTCCTCCGCCAAGACACCATGAAGAAAAGCATTTTGAACATCAAGCTGACGAAGAAACCAACCTCGAGTAACAGCCAGAGAGAGAAGAAGTCTGATGGTAGTAGGCTTGACCACTGGACTGAAGGTGTCTTCATAGTCAAGTCCAAAACGCTGTCGAAAACCACGAGCAACCAGACGAGCCTTATAGCGCTCAATGGACCCATCAGAATGCCTCTTCACTTTGAAAACCCATTTGGAATCAATGACATTTACCCATGATTGTGGAGGAACAAGAGTCCATGTCTGATTGCGAAGAAGCGCTTGATACTCCTGCTCCATGGCCTCTCTCCAATGAGGAATGCGCATAGCAGCTTGATACATGCGTGGCTCAGAGGATGGATCTGCGAGAGCAGCAGACATGCACGCCGCTGACCAAGCAACTGTGCCATCGTGACGTTGCTTAGGCTGAAAAATGCCACTCCGACTGCGCGTATGTGGACGTAGAGCAGCAGCAGGAGCCGGCGGAGGCGAAGGTGACGGAGACGTGACGGTCGCCGGAGATGCAGGAACCACCTCAGGCGAGCTCGGGACAGACGACTCCGGGCTGCATGGCGAAGACTGGCCCGACGACAGGGGCTCAGAGGCCATGGGCGAACCGAGAGTGGGCGAGGCCAGCTCCGGTGACACCGGCCCAGACGGCCTTGGCGAGGCGAGAGCAGGCGAGGCCGGCCCTGATGAGAAGGGCCCAGACACCCTGGGCGAGGCAGGGGCGGGCGAGGCCAGGCCTGGTGATGACTGCCTCGACGCCCTGGGCGAGACGGGGACCGAGGAGGCCGGCCCAGTCGGCGGGGTTGCAGGGCGCGATGATGGCGAAGGCAGCCCAGAAGCCAGAGGCGACCGGGCCAGGACGTCGATCGGCCGTGCATGAGCACGGAAACCGAGGCCATGCAGGGGCGCCATGTGCTCCTCATGCAAAACAGAAGGTGCCGAGGATGAAGGCGATGGCAACGAAGAGGAAGATGGCACTTCCAGAATCTCCAAACGAGCCCCACGACCAGTGCCTGCACCATGGTTAGGCAACAATAGAGGAGAATATGCAACATCATCAAATTGGTCAGAAGCAACAGAGGATGAATGCATGACAGGTGGCTCGGTAGTGGACACAGGGAGTTTGGCAAAGGGAAAAACATGCTCATCAAACACAACATCCCGAGAGATGTAGACACGATTAGTGGGCACATGAAGACATTTGTATCCTTTATGAAGAGAGCTATAACTAAGAAAAACACACTTCTTGGAACGAAACTCGAGCTTACGCTTGTTATATGGACGGAGATGGGGCCAGCAAGCACACCCAAACACCTTGAGAAAGGTGTAGTCCGGTTGTTCATTAAGGAGAACTTCAATGGGAGTCTTCATATTCAAAACACGAGTGGGAGTACGATTGATGAGAAAACATGCAGTGGTGAAAGCATCACTCCAAAAATGAAACGGAACAGATGCATGGGCCAAAAGAGTCAGACCAGCTTCAACAATATGACGATGCTTACGTTCTACTGAACCATTCTGCTGATGTGTATGTGGACATGCTAAACGGTGAGTGATCCCAAGCGACTGAAAGAAGGAGTTGAGGTTGCGATACTCGCCACCCCAGTCCGACTGAACATGAACAATTTTGTGCTTGAGAAGGCGTTCAACATGTTTTTGGAACTGAACAAAAATGTCAAACACATCAGATTTACGTTTGATAAGATAAAGCCAGGTAAAGCGGCTGTAAGCATCAACAAAACTGATATAGTAATTATGACCACTAACAGAAGTCTGAGCAGGACCCCATACATCTGAAAACACAAGTTCTAAAGGATGTTTCACCTCACGACTGGACTCCGAAAAAGGAAGTTGATGACTCTTCCCCTGCTGACAAGCATCACACACTGCTACATCTTTATTACTAGACACACTAGGAAGCTCATGACGACGCAAAACATGCCGGACAATAGGTGTGGCCGGGTGACCAAGACGAGCATGCCACTGTGACGGAGATACCCGAACTCCACTGAAGACGCGAGCGACGCCAGGATGCTCCAGACGATAGAGAGCTTGGCAGAGCCGCCCACTAAGAAGAATGTCCCTCGTGCCCCGATCCTTAATAAAAAGATCAAAAGGATGAAATTCACAAAGCACATTATTATCACGAGTGAGTTTAGGAACTGAAAGAAGATTACGTGTCACAGATGGAACTCGAAGAACATTGCGAAGTTGAAGACTCCTATTGGCATGTCTAGTGAGAAGTGATGCTTGACCAATATGAGAGATGTGCATACCTGCTCCATTGGCGGTGTGGATCTTGTCGGAGCCATGGTAGGGTTCACGAGTGTGAAGCTTCCCCATCTCACTGGTCAGGTGCTCTGTCGCCCCAGAGTCCATGTACCAGTGGGGATCAATGGAGTAGGACTGAGTGTGTCCCAGTGGCTTCTGCGGCGGCGGACGATCAGCCATGGCGACCTGACGAGCAAAGTTGCGTGTATCATTCCCGTCATTGCCGAGACCAAGAAAACCCCGCTGGAAGCGCTTGTGACACTTCGAGGCCCAGTGCCCATCGCGACCACAAAGTTGGCACACACGTGGACCGCCATCCCCTGGTAGCGTCGCAGTAGGAGGAGGGGCCGAGGCGGGTGGTGGTGACTGCCCCGAAGGAGCCCTGGATGAAGCAGAGGAGCGACCACCCTTGGTGGCGGCGTTTGCCGAGAGGGCGCCGTTGCCCCTGGATCGGCGCGTCTCGACTCGTTGCTCAGTAAGCAGGAGGCGTGAAAAGACCTCGTGTGCTGGCATGGGCGTGGAGTTGCCTCTCTCATTGATGATCTCGACTAGGGCGTCATACTCCTCATCAAGACCATTGACAATAAACGAGTTGAACTCGGAGTCGGTGAGGGGCTGTCCAATGGAGGCCAGCGTGTCGGCGAGACTCTTGACTTTGTTGTAGAACTCAGTGGCGGTGGAGTAGCTTCTGACACTCCCCAAGTTGGCGACGGAGCCCAGATACACGAGCCTGCGACTGTGCCGCAAACAAGCGCTCAAGAATAGTCCATGCCTCGTGGGACGTCTTGGCGAAGACAACAAGCCCAACAACGGCCGGAGAGAGCGACCCCTGGATGGAGGAGAGGTTCGCCTAATCCTGCCCTGTCCAGACACGGTGAGCCGGATTATAGACCGGACCGTGCACGCTGTCAACCAGCGCAGGAGGGCAAGGGAGAGAGCCGTCGACATAGCCAAGCAGATAGTGACTCCCAAGAAGCGGAAGAACCTGCGCGCGCCAGAAGATGTAATTGTCCGACGACAACTTGATGGTGATGAGATGGCCGAAGTGAAACAGCGACGACGGCTGCGATCCCATCGAGGAGACTGGCTGAGGTGAGACCACCGTGGAGACAGTCAGAGGGGCAGCCGGCGCGGTGACAGAGGGCGCGATGGCCGCGGTTGACGCTGCGAAGCCTGCCAGCGCGACGTCCTCCGCCACCAGTGGCGCAGTGGCCGAGGGCGCGATAGCCGCGGTTGACGGGGCGGCGGCGGTGTGGGCCACAAGCGCCTGCCCGGGCGAAGTAGCAGCCGGCGGGAGCGCGAAGAGGGAGCCGACGCTCCGTGTCCCGATCGGTGCCTGAAGGGAGGCGGCATCCAGCGGCCTCGAGAGAAGTGCCGCGAGGGAGGCCGGCAGAAAACCGGTGGCGGTGGAGCCGGACGCAGCGGCGGACATCATAGCAGTCGGGCGGCGGCGACGGCGGGCGCGGCGGCGGTGGCGGTGGCGGCGGCGGCGGCGGCGGTGGTTTAGGGTTTTTAGGCGGAAGCGGACGTAACCTAGCGTGATACCATGTAAGACAATAGGCTTTGGGGGGAACCGGCACAACCCTCTAGGGGTGGCCTATCACATATATATATATATATAATGAGGTGGTATACAATGTTACAATATACACATGTAAATACAGTCTAACATTCAGAAACTTGCCTGGTGGTGTCGTTGTCGGAGTTGTGGCTGATGACGATGGCGTAGTCACCCGAGGCGCGGGCGAGGGCGCCGCGGTCGCCGACGTGCTGCTCGACGTTGCAGACGACGGCGCCCTCGGGCAGCGAGGCGAGCGGGAGCACGTTGCCGATGGCGACGACGGCGCGGCAACCGCAGTAGACGGACTGGCCCGTGTACATGCCCTCGGCGGCCACGAAGAGCTCCTTGCGGTGCTTGTAGCGGACGGGATCGCGGAAGTCGACGCGGGCCAGCGGTGCGCCGCGGCCCGGGTCGTGCACGATGTCCGTCACCATGCCCTTGAGGTACCCGTTCCGCTCGCCGTAGTCCAGCGCCCGGAACCGCGCCGGGCCCCGGCGGTGGTGCGTGTGCGACTTGAACACCGAGCCCGCGCCCTTGCGCTGCGCCCTGATCACGCGGCCCATCTCTTCTCCTCTTCTCCGGCGGCGGCAGCGAGGGTTTTGTGTTTGTACGTGGGACGTGAAGGCGTATGCGCGAGAGGGCCGCGTGCATATATAGGTTTCGGTGGAGTGCAGCCTACGAAAAGCGTGGTCGACGGCTGCGATTGGTGCACGGGTGGGATGTGGCTGTGCGCCGTCCGATTCGCTCTGGTTAGTGGTTGGTGGGTCCGAGCTGCTCGTGTTCGATCTGGTCACAAACCACGCCTGCCTTTTCTTCTGTCTTTTTTTTAGGATTGCTGCCGTCGCTTTATTTAAGAAACATAGTTCGGAATGTTTACATCTAACACACAGTCTATGGGGACACCAACCCAGACATCACTAGTAGAAAAGGGGGAATGGTCCAGACCGGGTCAGCCCATTAGTCCCGGTTCAATCCATAACCGGGATCAATGGGGGCATTGGACCCGGTTTGTGAGCCCCGGGGGCCGGCCGGACCACGTGGGCCATTGGTCTCGGTTCGTCTGGACCTTTTGGTCCCGGTTGATTGGACGAATCGGGACCAATGTGCCTTGCTCCTGGCCCACCATCATTGTTCCCGGTTGATGGCCTGAACCGGGACCAAAGGCTTCCCTTTAGTCCCGGTTCAAGCCACGAACCGGGATCAATTAATTGCCTATATATACCCCTCGCCCGCGAGCAAAGCACTCTCACTGCTCTGTTTTCCGTGGCCGGCGAGGAGAGAGCTTTGTGGTGCTCTAGCTCACCTCCTATGCACACAAGGTGTTCGATGGAATGCCCGAGCCACACTACCTAAGCTTTCTCCTCTCCAAACTCGACCTCCAAGCTCCATTTTCCTCAATATTTGTCTAGGTTTAGCGGTCTGTCACGCCCCGTCCCTGTCTGCAATGCCGTCGATTGCCCGCACCGATCTCGTCGCCGGCACCACCGTGGTGAGCCTCTTGTTCTTATCTTCTTTCTGAAAGGAAAAAAATTCTTACTTGTATGTTTATATAGATACTTGTATAATTTTCTTACTTTTATTATTGCATCTTATATAGTGCGATGGTTTTGGTATCCACCCCCGTCGGCCTTCGTCCTGTCTATGATTCGGATGTGGTATATATTATCTTTTCATAACTATTGGTTCATCTATTGTTTATGACAATTATGCCGACCAATGTGACATAGATTTTATTTATCTAGGAGATTGTTGAACCGGAAATTCCAACCGACCCTATTGTCGAGAGGTTAAATTTAGTTGAAGAAGAAAACAATTTCTTGAAGGAAAAAATTAGAAAAATTGAGGAGGAGAAGATGATATTGGAGTTGCATGTTGCGGATGTCATGGATGATCACAAGATCAAGATGGATGCAATGCGCTTGAAGATTAGAAAGATTAGAAAATATGCCATTCATACTGAGGCTTGGTATCATTATGCCGTTGGATCAGTTGTTACATTGGTTGCGATTATGATCGCATTTGTTTTCGCATTGAAATGTTTTACATAGTTTCAATGTATGGTTTAATTAATTTAGATGCTCTGCAGAGATTTATGTTGTTAGATGAGAACTATGTATGTACTTTGGTTTTAATGTGATGATGAACTTCTATTAATTTGATCACTAAATTATCTATTCATGATGTTCTGTAATGATTTTTGACACACTTAATTGTATATAATGCACGCAGATGAACCGACAATGGATGTACGGTTCAAGACACACCTCCGAGTACATTAAGGGCGTGCATGAATTTCTCGAAGTGGCTGAGGCAAACAAGCAGAATGGTTTTATGTGTTGTCCATGCCTTATATGTGGGAATACGAAGTCTTACTCTGACCGGAAAATCCTTCACACCCACCTGCTTTATAAGGGTTTCATGCCACACTATAATGTTTGGACGAGGCACGGAGAAATAGGGGTTATGATGGAAGACGTCAAAGAAGAAAAGTACGATGACAACTATGGGCCCCTGAATACGGTGATGCTACTGAAGATCAAGAGGAACCATACGATGTGCACGATGATGCTGCAACAGGCGAAGCTGCTGAAGATCAAGAGGAACCAGACGATGTGCCCGATGATGATGATCTCTGCCGGGTCATTGTCGATGCAAGGACGCAATGCGAAAGTCAAAAGGAGAAGCTGAAGTTCGATCGCATGTTAGAGGACTACAAAAAAGGGTTGTACTGCAATTGCGAAGATGGCAACACAAAGCTCGATACCGTACTGGAATTGCTGCAGTGGAAGGAAGAGAATGATGTGCCTGACAAAGGATTTGAGAAGCTACTGAAAATATTGAAGAAGAAGCTTCCAAAGGATAACGAATTGCCCGACAGTACATACGCAGCAAAGAAGGTCGTATGCCCTCTAGGATTGGAGGTGCAGAAGATACATGCATGCCCTAATGACTGCATCCTGTACCGCGGTGCGTACAAGGATCTGAACACATGCCCGGTATGCGGTGCATTACGGTATAAGATCAGACGAGATGACCCTGGTGATGTTGACGACGAGCCCCTGAGGAAGAGGGTTCCTGCAAAGGTGATGTGGTATGCTCCTACAATACCACGGTTGAAACATCTGTTCAGAAACGGAGAGCATGCCAAGTTGATGCGATGGCACAGTGAGGACCGTAAGAAAGACGGGAAGTTGAGAGCACCCGCTAACGGGTCGCAGTGGAGAAAAATCGAGAGAAAGTACTGGGATGAGTTTGCAAGTGACCCAAAGAACGTATGGTTTGCTTTAAGTGCGGATGGCATTAATCCTTTTGGGGAGCAGAGTAGCAATCACAGCACCTGGCCCATGACTCTATGTATGTATAACCTTCCTCCTTGGATGTGCATGAAGCAGAAGTTCATTATGATGCCAGTTCTCATCCAAGGCCCTAAGCAACCCGTCAACGACATTGATGTGTACCTAAGGCCATTAGTTGAAGAACTTTTACAGCTGTGGAATGGAAACGGTGTACGTACATGGGATGAGCACAAAAAGGAGGAATTTCACCTAAAGGTGTTGCTGTTCGTGACCATCAGCGATTGGCCCGCTCTCAGTAACCTTTCAGGACAGACAAACAAGGGATACCACGCATGCACGCACTGTTTACTTGACACTGATAGTATATACCTGGGAAGCTGCAGGAAGAATGTGTACCTGGGCCATCGTCGATTTCTTCCGACCAACCATCAATGTCAAAAGAAAGACAAGCATTTCAAAGGCGAGGCAGATTACCGGAGGAAGCCCGCCATGCGTACCGGTGATCACGTACTTGCTATGGTCAATGATTTACACGTAATCTTTGGAAAGGGTCCCGGCGGACTAGCTGTTCCGAGTGACGCTGGGGGACACGCACCCATGTGGAAGAAGAAATCTATATTTTGGGACCTACCCTACTGGAAAGACTTAGAGGTCTGCTCTTCGATCGACGTGATGCACGTGACGAAGAACCTTTGCGTGAACCTGCTAGGCTTCTTGGGCGTGTATGGGAAGACAAAAGATACAGCTGAGGCATGGGAGGACCTGCTACGTTTGCACGAAAAAGACGGCATGCCTCCAAAGCAGTATGAAGCTCCTGCCAGCTATGCTCTTACCAAAGAAGAGAAGGAAATCTTCTTTGAATGCCTGCTTAGTATGAAGGTCCTAACTGGCTTCTCGTCGAATATAAAAGGAATAATAAATATGTCAGAGAAAAAGTTTCAGAACCTAAAGTCTCATGACTGCCACGTGATTATGACGCAACTGCTTTCGGTTGCATTGAGGGGGCTTCTACCAGAAAATGTCCGATTAGCCATTGTGAAGCTATGTGCATTCCTCAATGCAATCTCTCAGAAGGTGATTGATCCAGAAGTCATACCAAGGCTAAGGAGTGATGTGGTGCAATGTCTTGTCAGTTTCGAGCTGGTGTTCCCACCATCCTTCTTCAATATCATGACGCACGTCCTAGTTCATCTAGTTGACGAGATTGTCATTCTGGGCCCCGTATTTCTACACAATATGTACCCCTTTGAGAGGTTCATGGGAGTCTTAAAGAAATATGTCCGTAACCGTGCTAGGCCAAAAGGAAGCATCTCCATGGGCCATCAAACAGAGGATGTCATCGGGTTTTGTGTTGACTTCATTCCTGGCCTTAAGAAGATAGGTCTCCCTCAATCGCGGTATGAGGGGAGACTGACTGGAAAAGGCACGCTTGGAAGGGACTCAGTAATATGCAGGGACGGATATTCTTGGTCTCAAGTACGCTACACAGCTCTACAGAACTCTACCTTGGTGACCACGTATGTCGATGAACACAAGAACAGTCTGCGCTCCAAACACCCGGAGCAGTGCGACGACTGGATTACATGTGAACACATCAGAACTTTCAGCAGTTGGTTGGAAGCACGTCTCAGAGGTGACAACACTATTTGTGATGAGCTGTACTTGTTGTCCAGGGGACCATCTTCGACTGTTACGATTTGGAAAGGATACGAGATAAATGGGAATACATTTTACACGATTGACCAAGATCAAAAGAGCACCAACCAAAACAGCGGTGTCCGCTTTCACGCAACAACCGAGAGGGAAAAGGACACATATTATGGTTACATAGTGGACATATGGGAACTTGACTACGGACATGATTTTAAGGTCCCTTTGTTTAAGTGCAAATGGGTCAATCTGTCAGGAGGCGGGGTACAGGTAGACCCACAGTACAGAATGACAACAGTGGATCTGAAAAATCTTGGGTACACTGACGAACCGTTCGTCCTAGCCAATGATGTGGCACAAGTTATCTATGTGAAGGACATGTCTACCAGACCGAGAAAAAAAAGATAAGGAAGCAAATACATCATACGATGAGGCAAAGTGCCACATAGTTCTTTCAGGAAAAAGGGACATCGTGGGAGTGGAGGGCAAGACAGACATATCTGAAGATTATGAAAAGTTTCGTGAAATTCCTCCCTTCAAAGTCAAGGCTGACCCCAGCATCTTGATAAGCGATGAAGATTATCCATGGTTACGGCGCAATAAGCAAATGACACAAGCGAAGAAAAAGTGAAGACTTTCTCCCTCAACTATTATGATGATACCATGCCAACTTTGTAACAGACAAGTATGATACCATTGTCCGTTTTGTACATGCACATGCTATGTGGGTGAATTTATGATACCATGCCAACTTTCAACTTTTTCATAGTTCATTTGAAATGCTTTAATGTCTTATGGTTCGGCCCTCGTAATAATTAAAAATAGCAACAATAAGTATTTTGTTGTAAGTAGAAAAAAATAAAATAAATAAAGCAAGAAAGAAAACAAAAAACAAAAAAGTGTTTTCAAATTTCAAAACTAAAGGCACCAACAGAAAGTTTATAATTTTTCTAAAACTAAAAGCAAAAAGAATTAAAAAA
>NC_057804.1:582141441-582408941 GCF_018294505.1 Triticum aestivum
AATAAAGAAAACAAAAAAACAAAAAAAGTGTTTTCAAATTTGAAAACTAATGGCACTAACACAAAGTTTATAATTTTTCTAAAACTAAAAGCAAAAAGAATTAGAAAATAAAGCAAAAAACAAAAGAAAATAAATAATTCAGAAAACAAAACAAAAAAACTGGAAAATAATTAAAAATAGCAACAATAAGTATTTTGTTGTAAGTAGAAACAAAATAAAATAAATAAAGCAAGAAAGAAAACAAAAAATGCCTCCTACTGGGGCCCCACGGCCTGAATACGACTAGAAACCCTACCATGGGCCAGGATTCAGGCCTGCAGTAGGCCCAGAAGGCCCATCATGCAAAGTAGTAGCAAATAGGCCCGCAAGCCTACGGTGGAGAGGAGCTTGAGAGGGGTGCGGCAGTGGGGCTTATAAACCACTGCGCGTCCCTTTCAACTAGCGAGGTGGGACTAAACTTTGGCCCCGACGCGGGCAACACAGGGTCCTTAGGTCCCGGTTGGTGGCACCAACCGGGACTAAAGGGGGGGCATTATTCCCTGTTGGTGCCACCAACCGGGACCAAAGGCCGCCGCTTCCCGCACTTTGGGCTGCTGAAAAGAGGCCTTCGGTCCCGGTTGGTGGCACCAACCGGGACTAAAGGTGGCATTAGTCCCAGTTGGTTTCACGAACCGGGACCAATTCTCTTCATATATAACTAGCACTTAGCAGTTTCTCCAAAATCCGTCCCTTTCTTCTCCGCCTGACGCCCGCTGCTCTGCCTCGTCGCCGTCGCTGCCGAGCCGTCAGGCTGCTCCACCTCGTCGTCGCCACCGCCTCCGACGCCGTCAGGCTGCTCCACCTCGTCGTCACCGCTGCCTCCGACGCCGTCAGGCTGGTCCACCTCACCATCGCCGCCGCCCTCGACGCCATCTGCCCCGACGCCGGCGCCGCGCCCCGACGCCGCCCGCCGTGCCCCGCCACCCCCCTGTGAGCACCTGCCTCATGCCCCTGCCTTGCCTCGCTCCTGCACCCCTTCCCTGCCCCGCCGGCGCCACCGCTGCCGCCATGCCCCTCTGCCCGGCCGGCTCTGTCTTTTTTATTAGTTTAATTTTTTTTCATATATATATATAATGTATGTGTATGTACGTGGCTATATGTTTTTGTTCATATGTTGCTATATGTTTTTTATTTTTATTAGTTTATTTTTTTGTTCGTATGTGATGTATATGTGTATGTGGCTATAATGTATATGTGTATGTGATGTATGTGGCTAGAATTTGCTAAATATATAAGTTTAAAATGTTTTTTGTTCATAGAAAGTTTTTTGTTCATATATAAAAAGTTACAATTTTAGAAAAGTTTTATATATGCAAAAGTTACAATTTTAGAAAAAGAATGATAGGAAAGAAGAAAATAAGAAGAGGAAAGAAAGAAGAACAGGAGAGGAAGAGGAGAAATAAATAAGAAGAAGAAAAAAGAAGAAAAAGAAGAGGAGAAGAAGAAAGGAATAGAGGAGAAGAAGAAAAAATAGAAAAAAAATTATATTTTTTCTTCTTGTCCTCTATTCCTTTCTTCTTCTTCTTCCTTCTTCCTTCTTCCTCTTTTCTTCCTTTTCCTTAATTATTTTCCTTTCTCGAGGGAGAAGAAGAAAAAGAAGAGGATAAGAAGAAAGAAAGGAATAGAGGAGAAATAAATAAGAAGAACAAAAAAGAAGAAAAGGAAGAGGAGAAGAAGAAAGGAATAGAGGAGAAGCAGAAAAAATAGGAATCCTATTTTTTCTGCTTCTCCTCTATTCCTTTCTTCTTCTCCTCTTTTTTTTCTTCTTTTTTTTTCGATCTTCTCCTCTATTCCTTTCTTCTTCTCCTCTTTTTATTTCTTCTTTGTTTTCTTATGTTTTATCGGGTCTGTCGCCGTCAGGCTGCTCGCCTTCGCCCTCACCGCCCCCTCGAGATAACTTCGACATGAGGGGCGGTCGATATATATACCCCTCTCGACCGTGATAACCTATACAATGGCAGCACCCCCTCGGCCCTCTCGCTCGACCAAAACTCTCGAGGCCACCCAAATTTACCAAGTTAAAAGAGCGTTGTCGTCGAGGCCACCCCAAACCCTTGAAGCGTTGTGTCGAGGCGACCCTAAACCCTAGAGAAGCAGCGTCGAGGCCACTAACATGATTCCTTATTGTGATTAGCTAGCTAGTTCTACGTTTGCCACTAATATATATATATATATATATATATATATCCATTTGTACCATGTTTGAATAATAATTGACATGTTGTAAATATTTGCAGAAACTATGGAGCACTCCCGAGACGAAGCAACAGAAGCGATGTTGGGGCACATAATCGCACAAGGAAGTGATGAAGTTGCATCATTTCTCAACGACACCGATGGTCAGGAAGGACTGGGTGAAGAAGAGGGCTATGTTCATGATGACTTCGGCCCATTAATGCTGGTACAAGAAGAGGGATATGTTCATGATGGCTCCGGTGACACAATGGAGGTACAAGAAGGAGACCGTGCTGACTGCTCAGGTGACCGAACCGAGTCCAGCCAGGTATATATATATATTAGTTAAGCCTGTCTGACTAGTTAATTGATGCATCCATTGTTTTTGTATATGTACACATATTAATTACTCTCATCTTTCTTCCTTTTAATTTCCAGCCCTCCGGATCGAGCACAACTTCGGTAAGGAGACGAGGCCCAAAGAAAAAGTTGAGATTGGATGAAAGGTTTGAGATCATAGAAATCGCTCCCGACGGCGAACCGATTGAACCCATCCGGACAAAGAACACATTTTCTGCTTAGTGCAGGGTTCTTGTTAGGGACAAGATCTCGATCAACATCCAGCAATGGTATAATCCTAAGGACGACCCTGAGGTGTCTTATGTCAATGATATGCAGAAAGAAGATCTTTGGACTCAGCTGAAGGCAAATTTCACCCTATCGCCAGAGGAGGATCCGGAGAAGCCGGTTAAAGAGCAATTAATCAAGTCTTGTGCTCTTAATAAGATGGCAACCCTATTCAAGAAGTGGAGGAAAGAGTTGAACCATTTGTCGAAAAAAAAGACACCAGAATTCATCGGCAAATATGAGAAGATCAAAGATCATTGGCCCGCATTTGTGGCCCACAAGACATCGGAAAAGAGTAAGAAGATGTCGGCGACGAACAAGCAAAATGCTGCGAAGAAGAAGCTTCACCATCGCATGGGGTCAGGTGGCTACCTCAAAGCCCGGCCTAAGTGGTCCAAGGAGGAGAATGATCTGCTTGAAAAAGGTATCGAACCAGAGACAATGTACTGGCTAGACCGTTGCCGGACTTGGTTCTTTGGGGCTGGAGGAACCTTGGACCCTGTATCAGGGGAGTGCAGTTGGACGGACGAGCAACTGCAAATACCCCTCAAGAACCTTCGACACTATATCAATGCAGCGCAGCAAGGGACGTTCGTTCCAGACAGGGAGAAGGATGAGCTCACAATGGCCCTCGGGAATCCTGAGCACCCTGGACGGACACGAGGCACGCCAGGCTCCATTCCGTGGAAGGTTGGTTTTCCGGACACAGGGGGTTACAAAACCCACGAGAGGAGGAAGAAACTGGAGCAGGGCCAACTGCAGGCGCTGCACGAAAGGGTAATGGGGCTAGAGGAACGAGAAGCGGAACGAGAAGCAGCAGATCGCAGCAAACGACCTGCCGAAGCTTCCCCCGAAGCTACCCCGCCATCTCAGCTGAGAAGCAGCATGGCTTCCACCGACCTGCTTCAGCCGGAGCATGTCTTGACGGCTCCTTCCAGCTATCCCGTGGATGCTATCAGGAGTCTCAACATTGCCACATTATGGAGCGATGGATGAATTTGAAGGTCAAGGCGGCTGTTGGCTCTGTTTATCCTACTGGATCTGGAGCAACTTATCACTGCCGGCCGATTCCAGAAGGATATGCTAAGGTGATGGTGGATGAAATAACGGAGGGATTTGAGGACCTCCTGCTTGACCACCCTACTAGTGAAGGGGAGACTAGGCTGGGTTCTGCTCTGAAGACTCCATGCCTATGGCGGAAGGAGCTCATCAACCTTTCGTACTAGACGCCTCCGCCTCCTCCGGCACTCCGCCTCCTCCACCGCCTCCTCCTCGGGCGAGTGACGATCAGGGCACGCGTGGCGGCACTCCGCCTCCTTCTCCGGCGCGTGGCGGCACTCCGCCTCCTTCTCCGCCTGCGCCGGCGCTCCCGAGCAGCCAGCAGCCTCCTCCTTCTCCGCCTCGCCAGCAAGGGCGGAAGAGATCCGCCACCGCCCCGGCTGCTCCGGCGCGTCGTACTACTTCTCCTCCGCCTTGTAAGCAAGCATGAAAGAAGACAGACGCCGCAGCCGCTCCGTCTGCTCCGGCGTCTAGTAGCACAACCAGAGGCGGGAGGCAATATAGATACGGTCCACCTCTCAAACCTCTAGAGAAGTTATCGTACGAGAGGACCGAGGAGGAAAATGATACGATCGTGCGGACCCACGTGAAGGAGTTCTTTGAAGGGGTGAAAGCAAAGAGACATCCACCTCCGGAGGAGAAGGTAGATCCGGTGAAAGCAAAGCGCACTCTCGATGCCCTGAGGAAACCGGCAAAGTCTCCGCCGAGAACCAACTATGAGTGCATTACTGAACAGACATATCTCCAAGCGGAGCGGTCGAGAAGTACTGTCAGACATCTAAGGTCAAGAGAACGAGCAGCTGCGAAAAAATTGACCAGCTCGACGAACAAGCAAACCAATCGTGCCCCCCGCTCAATGTGTCTAGCGGAAACATCATCGCTAATGCTCCGGGGACGGTGGCCGGTTATGGCAATCTTGAAGATTACCTGCCTGACGATCAACTTCCTGATTTCTTGGAGGTGGACGAACACAGATACGAGTACGGGAAGCCTCTCGTGAAAGATGAAAAATCTCTGACAACAATGATGCGAAGATTCCATAATTGGTACATGAAAACCTGCAGAGAGTCTGGGCAGACGAATGCTTTGTATCTGAATATTAAAGAGGAGCACAACCTCATTGCAACTGATCTGTTGACTATTCCATTTGATGAGTTCTTCGCGTTCTTCAATCAAAAGGCCCTCGATAAACTAATGATCTTTTGCTACTATCTGTAAGTACTATTTCTGTCATTAAGTCTCTATATATAGCTCGGCTCTTTCATTTCATGTATTTATAATTAATTATCCTCAATATATTATGTAGATTGAAGATCGTCGAGTGCAAAAAACTAGAAATTTATGATATTGGGTTCATTAACACAAATATCATAGATGAATTTCTGGTTAAAAAGGACGTCAAAGAGGCCGAGGACAACTTGCTACGATCGTTGATCAAAAATCAAAACAAAGATACCACACTCTTTCCTTACAACGGCAAGTGAGTGTTACTGTCGTGTGCATATTCGGTTTCTCTTATTACTCGAGCGAGGTTATAGTAATGTAATTGATGAGTTATGCATGCATGCGCAGGTACCACTATGTTCTTCTGGAGATTAAGATTGAGCGGGGACTAGTAACCGTCTTAGACTCGAGACGGAAAGATCCCGAAACCTATGCGGACATGACTGAATTGCTCAACAAGTAAGTTCAATCGATCATTATCGCACCATATCGGCAACTTTTTGTTCATTTCCTGATATCTCAAGTAATAATAATTATTTTCTTTGTCTTGCAGGGTTTGGAAATAGTTCACCGCAGAAGCTCCGGGACTGCCGAAGGAGCTGTGATATACATACCCGAAAGTAAGTACTACTGGCTAGCTAGTTGCGTGCATCTCCCGTTGATTCTATAGCTATACTTTCATCAATGCCATTTATAATGCTTCATTATCAGTTTGATTGACCTCTATTTCTCGTAAAGTGCCTGTGGCAGGAACAAGGGAATGATTTCTGTGGATACTACATGTGCGAGTTCATCCACAACGCGACTTTGAAAAACAAGCGGGGCTACTCTAAAAGACAATATGAAGTGCGTAAGCAATAATATTCACAATTTCATTTTATTACACAATCATTTCTGTTGAGTTTCATTCGTATATATGTATTAATTAACCCCCTTCTTCAAATTAGACGTGGCAGATGCGGAATGAACTCCTAGAACCAGATCGCATGAAAGCAATTCAAGAGGAATTGGCGGGATTCTTTCTTGACCACGTCATCAATAAAGCCGGAGAATACCATGTGGAAGTTGATTTCAATTGCTACGGGATTGTAATTAAGAGATCTTATACATATTGTACATGTATGTAGCCAGTAGCGTCGGATACATGATACGAAAACTTGTTGTTCGACCAATCTCTCGGAGAAGGAGAGGTCAATCGATCACCTCTCTCGGTATGCATGACAAACTTCTGTACTCAATGGTTCTCTCGATCACTTATGTATATAGTACGTAGCGTCGACCAAGCACGGACATAAGAGAGGACACTTCTCTCTATTAATTAGCTAGCTAACACAATATATGAAACACCTAAATTAACCCCCAAAACCCCCAACCCCCCCCCTCTGTTAAAAAAAACCCAGCCACTAGAATGCTGACGCGTGGATGCCTTTTGGTCCCGGTTGGTGCCACCAACCGGGACCAAAGACCCCCTGACTGGGCTCGGCGCACAGGGCCACATGGAGGCACATTGGTCCTGGTTCGTGTTTGAACCGGGACTAATGGGTGGAGGTATTAGTAACGACCCATTAGTCCCGGTTCATGAACCGGGACTAAAGGCCCTTACGAACCGGGAATATTAGGTGTTTTTCTACTAGTGCATAACTCATCCTCAACCCCAATTTTTGCTAGTTTATATATGCGTGGCAACATTTGCAAATCGACTAACCCACGACACCTTAAAATCAACTGTTGTACCTAGCATTTGTTTAATCTCCCTTATCGATGGACCCGCGGCGGAAAGATTCTGGCGCGTTTGATTGATCATCTGCACCACGACCTTTTCTTCTTTCTTTTTGATAACCAGGATTTCCGGTTTCATTCATAAACAATGTCTATGGTCTGATTTTGTTCAACTCAAAAAAAGGAGAGTCTGATTTTATTGTTGCATGAATATGTTTTTCATCCTTGCAAAAAAAAAGTTTTTCGTGACAACATACATTAAGCACAGCATGATTATGAAAGTTCACGTTGAAGTCATGGTATGAAATTACACCAACAAACATGAAGTACTAAACATAGAGTACTAACAACTTTGATTACATAATCATTTTTACATCACCTTTGCATCATGCGACGTGATCAACATTTCTAGCACTCCATCCCTTTACTTCTATCTCTCTCGGGGGTCCTGAGTTTGGCTTCGAGTCTCAGGCATAAGACTATGTAAAGTCACGTAGTCTCTCAGCCCATGACTCTTTGAAATCAACATTCTTGATGTTGCTATCCACTTTGCCAGCGGCGACATCAAAATCAGTAGTCTCAGCGTTGCTATACAGTTCAACAACGCCGACATGGACTTTTTACTCGCCAAGATTGATGTCTCGCCGTTCATGTTGTCGCCTCTTATCACTAAGCTTGTTGTCCTCGCCATTTATGTTGTCTCTCTCATTACCAAGCTTGTTGCCCTCACCATTCACATTGTTCATGTGCTCTCCTTGATCGTTAGCTCTCGCGGCAGCGCTAGGAGTCAGAACAAGTGATGTCAAAGTTATATGCACGGGGACATGTAAACAAACTACGGTGAAACCTAGTGCAATTAACAAAAAAATGTGATGTTTCTCGACATCGTGGACATCATATAGCTTTACCATTGATTCCCTATGTAGCCTTCGTCCTCTTCAATATGGCCAAGGTACGTTGCAAGCATTGCTTGCCCTACCTTGGGAGAAGTTGCACTCGGTGCTATGGACATCACGACATCCTTTGGCGGCGGTGATTCACACCTTGAAAGAAGACAGAAACATCGGTTGCGACCGTGTCACGCAAAGAGTGGCTAGTGAGCTTCGCATCATTGAGACCATAGGTGATGACGAGTATTCATCTTTGGAGACACCGCGCACAACGACACATTGATCAAAATCAATGACAAGCTCAAGGACATCCTTTGTGTCAATGTCATCTAATCCACCATGCTTGTTGTCTTCTTCCTCCCGACTAAACAACCCCATTGTTGGATCCTCTTCTTCCCCTGATTGAACAAGGCCATTGTCAAGTCATTCATCAGATTATGTTATTCTTCTGGTTAACTAAACATATTCATTTCTTAGAAGAAAGGTGACTTGCGAATTTGTTTGGAAGATATGTGTGGTAAGCAAATTCTGAAAGAAATTAAATTTTCTTGGAAAAGGACCAAATCTATTATAAAGATTCACCTGAAGTACAAAGCGCCTCAAACATAATAATAATTACATCGGGGGTTCATGGAACACCGAACAACCATTGTCACCGCCAGAACGAGTCGGCGATGCGCCGATGTCGCCGCTCCCATACCGGAGCTGGTTTGGCCTTGAGGTGGCAGCCATGAAGTCTCTGTGCATGTGCACCTAATGACTAGCGCCCGGAGCCAAAGTTGTCGATGTTGAGTCCCTTAATTGATCTAAGGACCTGATAACAAACCTCTTCTTTGCATACACACACACGAGAAATCCTAACCTCGTTGCCCCGAGGAGCCGGCATGAATCTAGGCCGGAGCTTCGTCTAATCTGACCCGAGGGACTAACTTGAAGAGGATTGAAATCTGGAAGATTGATTCGAAGAAGCGCCGCCATCCGTTCGAGTGTCGCCCCTGCAAGGACTAAAACTCTACCTATCCACTAGCCGGAGCAGATAGGGGCGGATTTGGAGCTAATGTTACCCTGATGCACTACTTAACCACGGCATAAATTTTGCAGCAACCGATGCATTAAATAAAGGTGTGTTTCATAGCTTGTAACACGCATTACCGAACATAATAGAAGTCAAATTGTAAAAAGTTAAAAAAATGCAACACTCAAACTGTTTAATATAATGCCAAATCAAACAAAAAAATTACTTGAAAAGCATGTCTTGCATTCTGAAATTAAAAAACACATCATCAGACCGCAAAGGTTTATTAACCTACAATAAAAAAACTAGAATTAAAATTTTGAGTACAATTTAATAAAATGCCTAAATAAAAGTACTTATATTTGCAAAAATGTTATAAATTACCTTTAGTACATTCTCTTCCTTCGAGCCATGAAATACTCAACCACTTGATCATTGGTGACCTTTTTCATTTCTTCCTTATCCACATAACAAATAACACCATCACTCAAGTTGTCATCGTTGAGGCGATTGCGCAAGCAAGTTTTGACCAATTTCATTGCTGAGAAACACCTCTCAACTGTAGCAGTAGCAATAGGCAACACAATTACTAGTTTCAACAACCGATAAAACAAAGGGTACATAATATGCCTCCTCGTCTGCACCATTTTTTGAAAGCTCGGTGATTATTGCTATGTTGGAAAAGCTATCATCTGTGCGCACATCAGCAATATAGAGCCGTAGATCCTTATCAAGATCCCTCAAATTCCCGAAATCAAAATCCTGAGGGTATAAGTTAGCCAAACTCATAAGATTCTCCAAATTGAAATCACGAAATGAGTCTCTTGGACTCAAAGTTGCTGACCAAACAAGCAAGTTAGAGGATGTCTCACTGAACCTATTGTCAAGCTCTTGAACTAGCCAATCAAAAACATCGTTGAAGCAATCAATTTGATAGTGATGTTTGTTGGTAATTCCAGTTATATGCCTTCTCTTTTTTGGATTCTCATATGCTTCTTCCATGTCAAACTCTATAATATCATGTTTCTCACAAAACACATGAACTTCACCTACCAAAGAGTCCCATCCATTTTCTCTAAGTTCATTCAAAACGGTTCTAGTTGACTTGACACATTTCATGGCATTCACTATGTCTTGATCCTTCCGTTGCAATGCTAATGATAATGTGTTGGTAGTAGTGAGGATTGTCAACATGAGATGCAAATAGAAGACAAAGTCAAAAGATTGAAAGTACATTAGAAGACCAATTGCTTGGTCTCTACTTGTTCTGTCGGTGTCTTCTTCTTCAACAAATTCAAGAACTTTAATAACTGTCCTGAACATGCGCAACTAAGAATCCCAAACGACATACGAGAGAGAGACGAGAGGTCAAGGAGTGGAGGCGAGAGGATAAACGCTCTCCTCATACCTGCATATGTGGTGGGAGCATTGGCCCAACAGGCCCAAACAACAGCAGATCACTGATTTTGTTGTGGGAGCATCGGCCGAGTCCGTTTAGCGCTCTCAGCGGGTTGGAGGGTGCATCCAACGGCCCAAAACGGCTAGAAGTGCAGATCCGACGGTTGAGATGCTAATAGTCTGAGAGGGCTAGAAAAGTGCTCGGTTGTAATGCCTTTAAATGGGAGCACGCCAGCATGCATCACCATGCAACTGTCCAACACGAGGAACACCGTACATACATAGGTGCATACGTGCAAGGTCACGTAAACATTTGACCTCAAGAAAGCATGTGGTTTGGTTTGACCCCCCGCACTTTCGAAGAGTCTGTTGAATTAGGCCGGCCAGTAAAAAATCAGGTCAAGTCTACTACGTTTAAGAATTTTTCCCTGGATGAGCGGCGGGGTGGGCGGACAGAGTCAGCCGACCGGACAGCAACGACAACACAGCCGGAGCCCAGAGTGGCCACCTCGCCCACACACACGTACTCGTGGACTTGGTCTCCACCTTGGTTGCTTCCTCTTTTCTCCAACGCTAAGAGCGTGAATGATCAATGTCGATCGACGTCGCACTCACAAACCATACCGCATGAAACTAGACCCACAACTGAATACGTTCTAAATACATTGGATGCATGCGCTCTGCCAGATTTCGGGTTCCGACAAAACCCTTGAGGTTCGAACACTGGGGTGCACACAAAGATTTCCCCCTACCGGATCTCGCCTCTCAGCCTCGCCGCGATCTCTAAGTTTAGCTCGATCAACTCACAACACAAGAGACACAAGATTTATACTGGTTCAGGCCACCATTATGGTGTAATACCCTACTCCAGTGTGGTGGTGGTGGATTGCCTCTTGGGCTAATGATGAACAGTATAGAGGATGAACTAGCCTCGGGAGGTGAGGTGTTCTTGAGCTCGTGTGGTGTTCTAGCTGGAACTGGTCGATTCGTTTCGCCCCCTTTTCTATGGTGGAGGCTAGTCCTATTTATAGAGGCCCTGGTCCTCTCCCCAAACATTGAGCAGGAAGGGATCCAACAACGGCCAATGTGAAAGGGACAACTAGTACAATTTATCCTGACTAAAGGTGGTCTTCGCTTGTCAAAGGTGCTGGTGGTGACGCCGTCTTAGGCTCCACGATGACCTCCGTCTTGCCGTCCTGCTAGTCTTGGTCTTGTTGCAACGATATGGAAACCTTTGCCTGATGCCTCGGTACTCCGCGCCTGCGCTTGCCCCCTTAGCACCAAAGGGGAAATGAGGACACTGTGCACGCTGGCGCCTGCCTGGCCTTGGTCGTCATGGCTTGCGTCACGAGAACCTCATGAGGTACCCCTTGCCTTGATCTCTTCGCCCACTCGCGAGCCTGCCTAGTGAGGCTGCTTAGAGGAGTCCTTGCGTCGCCCGCCTCACGAGGCTTGGCCCCTCGCGAGGGTCTTGAGCACCGGTTGATGAAGACGAGCCGTACCGGGCCACTGGTGGAGCCACGCCGTGGGCCGCAGGCAGGCAAGTCTGGGGACCCTCGTTCCCAGAACATAGACAGTAGCCCCCGGGCCCAAGGCGCGCTCGGACTTGGCTTAGCGGTGAAGCCAAAGGGCAAGTGCGGAGCGCCGCGGGCCCCAACAGCCTACGGCCTTGGTCGACGTGTGGCGACTGATCGGACATGGGCGTCTTTGCTTCCCCATGCTGCCTCGGCAACTACCCGACTGATAGAAGGCTGACGCGGGCAAAGCTTGCCTTCATTGCTTCCCTTCATCTTGCTCCAGATCCCCTTTCTTGCTCCTTGCTTCCAAAATCTCCAGATCCACTTCGACCCTTTCCCTTTCAAAGACCATGGCGCCCCGCAAGGTCAAGGCTGATGCGTCGCCAACTTGGTATGAGCCGGCCTTGGACGCGCCCACTGTCCCAGAGAAGAATCTCGCCGCCACGCGCCTGCTCATGGCGGGGGAGAGCAATGAAAGGGGGAAGACCGAACTCCGGGCTGGCTCCGCCGTGCCGAAGGCTCAGGGGAGCACCTTCTATCCCTTCTTCACAATCGTCGTTGCTGTGCTCCTAGTTCCCCCCTTCTCCGACTTCTTCTACTCCGTCCTCCGCCATTATAGGTTGCAGGCCCTTCATTCTTCTCTTGTCGATTTTCGCCTACTACTGCAAGGTGTATGTCGAGGTGATGCCATCCGTGGCTCTGCTGCACCACTTCTTTTTCCTCTGAATCGACGGCGGCTACACCTTGGGGTGCGCCAATTTCGTCGCGTACGGCAAGGCCAACGTGATTTCAAAGCCGGGAAGAGGGTTGACGGCTTCCGGAGCAAATGGGTCATGGTGGATGCCAAGTGTGTCCACCCCCGGTTGGCGCTGCCCACGGAGATGCCCTAGTCTGACGAAGGGTGGTCTCAGACGAAGCTCACTGACGACTGGGCGACATTGGTGCTGGAGAGGATGAACACTGACCTGAAGCCGGGCAATGCGAAGGCGGCGAAGCTGACGGGGGCCGTGCTCATGAGGGAATTCCTAATGCAGCGGGTGGATCCGCTTCAAGCATGCTCACGCCCCTTATGGATGCTTGGGGTGCAGACGACAAGCTTTACCTGAATCTGGTGGCTTTGGCTGATGACGAGCTGGCCACTGCTCTCCGCCTCTTGGTCGGGGACCACCAGGAGTATCCGCCGAGTGCTACCATCCCTTTGTTCCTTCGCGAGGACAGGGCACAGGTGGTGGATGCTATGCCCACCTTTGATGGGCACGGCCTGGTGCCGCCGGCACCCCTTGCGGCCCGAGGAGCGACGACACCGATGGACGTGTCTTCGGGTGACTCCCGCAGAGGAGGAGGAGAGGAGGGAGGCGAGGAGCACGACTCGGAGGTGACCCCCGAGGGGATGGGGGAGACCTCCCCCTTGCGCAAGGCTGACATCCTCCGCGCCTTGCCTGACGATGAGGAGGCCAGCGCCATCCAAGAGAGGGAGGATCCATCCGTGTCGGAGTAAATGACCATGGGTAGCCTAACCGGCTCCCTTTGGCCCTCAAAAAAAAACAATGGGCCGACGGAGCCTTGAGGCGCCCAAGACACGGGGCCGCCTTCTTCCGGCCGGCTATTGCCTGGGCCGACTAGCGGAAGGCGGCCCGAACGTAAACAATCTTCGGGGGACGCCACAACAGGGCCGACTCCAAGAAAGCTGGCCCACGAAGGACCGGCTCCAAGGAAGCTGGCCCATGAAGGACCGGCTCCAAGAAAGCCGGCCCATGAAGGACCGGCTCCAAGAAAGCTGGCCCACGGCAGGCGGCCATGGGTCGGACCCTATAGTCAACCCCCCATAATAGTGACGAGACAGGGCATGGCTACAGTGGACCCTGCCACCCTCGAATCTCGGAACAAACATGGCTACACTACGCCGTACAAGGCGAACATCTCCTGTCCGGCGATGCACTGTTGCCATGCGAACCATGACGCCATCCACGACGGGCCGCTGGTACGGCCCAGATGCGGCGGGCCCCTTCGGTCAGAGAGACTTCCGAAGGCGGCCTGACCTCCCCTAGCTGGCCTAAGGCCAGGCCGGCTTCCTGCAGCCGGCTTGCCCCCCTCCTCGGGGCGTGTGCACCATCAAGCAGACAAGACGAGGTAAGGCTACAGTGAGTGCCCGCAAGGCGGCGGCACTGTAGCCATGCTTACCTCGATAAAGCCCTCGTCATCAAAGGCGAGGTGACAGTAACCAGCCCCCGACAAGACCCCCCAAGTGGTGGGGCCAGTGGACGGCGGGACCCACCAGTCGGCGGGCCCCAGAAGCCGGCGGACGTAGACGCTGACAGCCTGGGCCCACGCCCAGGCCAGATTACCATTGTACCCCCGGGGGGTAGGCCTATATAAACCCCCCGGGACACCCATGCAAAGGGTTGGACTCTGATAGTTTTAGCCACCATGTAGAGGGAAGATAGGAGCTAGCCGTGCCCTTCTTCTTCCTCTCACCAAACAGCTCTAGGAGCAGCTTGTAGCAACTTATTCATCCAGTGATCATGCGGAGACCCCGCAGAGCAGCAGCAGGGGTGTTATCTCCACGGAGAACCCCGAAGCTGCGTAAGATTCACCGGCGTGCATGTCTTCGCATCATCCCGTTTCCAGGCTCCGGCGATGTCTTACTGGCTCCAACAATGATAAGCCATCCGTTGGCATATGTCGCACCTACCACCCGACATTTGGCGCCCATCGTGGGGCCAGGTGCATCGTCGTCCGGAGACCTGCTCTGGACGGGAACCCTCTTCCTCCCTAGCGAGCGTAGCCAACCCGGCACGCCCGATGGCACTTGTCCTGACGCGCTGCAAAGCATCGACGATGCCTACGCGGCGAGCTGCCTCGCTGATCTTCTTGGCGAGGCTCGCATCTACGACAAGCCCGCATCCGACGCGGGCACAGGCTGCCTCGAGAGCCGCCTCGTCAGCCTCCTCGACCAACTCCACATCTCCGGTGAGCCTACCGCGGACTTGGAGTCGGTCGGCTCCACCGACCCGATGCTTGTCGATTCCGGCACAGCGTCGCTCGACGCCTTCCCCTCCAACGTGATTGTCTTCGACGAACCTCTCCCTCGAGACGACAGTGGCGGCAACACCGTCACCGAAATGTTTGTCATCAGCCACGGCGCCGCCTCTGACAGAACGCCCGCGACGCCCTACAGGCCGCTTTGCACGACCTGTCCGCCCCCATCCAGGCGGACGCTAACGCTGAGGCACTGGAGGCACGCCGCCTTGCCCTCCTTGCGGAGGGCCAGAAGATAGCCACCATGAGTCGCCTCACGGAGGCCCACCAGCGCGAAGTCGACCGCGCCGCCTTTGGCACGCTGCCTCCAGAAGGGCCAAGCGGAGTCGGCGTCGTCAAGAAATGCGGTGCGGCCATCGCCAGCATGCTGGGAGTGGACCGCCCAGTCTATGCCACGCACCTCGAGAATCTGCGCGCCACCCAATCGATCGTTGATGAGCTAAACGGACTGGAGGCCGACGAGCTCCCCTACATGACCAGACGCATCCAGCAGCTGGTCGATGCGGCCACAACACGGCATGAAGCCGATGTCCGAGCTGGAAGCCCCCCTCGCCGAGAGCACGGCGCGACGTCGCGTACGCCGACTGCGGGTGGCACCCGTACAAGACAAGAGAAGGAGACGGCTGCTAGCCGCAGCCGGACTCGCGTTACCATCGAGCGCGACGCAGAAGGACGCCCCCGAGGAGTGGAGTGACGAGGCGACCTGCCTCCTCCTCCGCCTCGCGGTGAAAGATATCCTACCTCGCCGTCTGTCGAGCATCCGACTCTCAGCGGCCGACTTGGTCGCCGCGAAGGAGTCGGAGAGAATAACGCCCGCCATTGGATGTGGCAACCGATTCTCCGGGTATTAATTCCCAGAAAAATGGCCCTTGCACTCATCAGCCCCAGGATAACTGTTAGCTGATGAGGCACCAACTTGATACAGAAATTCCAAGCAAATACAAAATAGGTAGTACAAGACCATTCTGGTCTGTGAGTACAACAAATGTTTTCTAATGGTTGACGGCGGAAGCGGTTTGTGAATCATCAGTGTCTGTGGGACTCCATTTCCCACGGGAACAGCTGACCAGGCTAGCTCCTATCTCCACGAGGCTGCTATCACTGTTGCTTAGGTTCCGGGGCTGTCATCACGCCGCTCTTCTCCGTGCAGGAAATCTGGCCAAGACAATAGCCAGGGACAAGCGAGTGAGTACTTTGAATGTACTCGCAAACATTATGAACACAGGCATAACATGACAATGATGTGCTGAAAATATTATATGAACATAACGACCATCACCAATGATAAATAAAACTCTGATGCGTACAAGCATGTTAAAATATACATATGCAATAACATAAAATATTAAAAGTATGAAATAAAAAATAAAAATGCCACGGTCAGGCGTCTGAGCGACACCACATAAAGGGCTTTAAAAGAAATGCCACAGTCGAGCGTCTGAGCGACACCACATAAAGGGCTTAAAAGAAACAATCATAGTGAATATCCCGGAGGTAGAACCATCCCAGAGATATTCGATAATGCCAAGAATATCACGGGTTAGTCCACTACAAAATAATACTCATTATTATCACATGTCACAAGTTGCAATATCAGTTCTGATTTAATAGTTCACCTCCAAAGTTCGACACTAAGATCGACACTTAACCCATCCCAGACTGTAGTCCTTAACCATGGACACGGCTATTCGAATATGTTTAATCTCTACAGAGGGTGTACTCTTTACCCACGAGTAACGGATTCCTTTAGTCCATCGGGACTAATTCCGTCTACGGTCTTTTTGTTGAAAACACTCCTAACTTGCACACACCAGCCTAACTCACACGTGTCTGGAATCACCCACGACACCTGTCAAGCAAACTCTAAGTGGGGAGGCCACAACCTCGACGTAACATGGGATCACAATTTATACCGCGCGCAAAACTGGGGAAGCTACCCCCTTTGGCTACAACCGAAACACCCATGCTCCCGGACCAGGTGGCATGACTACCGGATGCCTCCAGTATCTTCCACCATGGCCTCTCTGTACGGTGTGTGCTAGGAAAGGGGTTGACAACTTACTGAACCGTACCCTACTAATCGTAGAGACGAGTGGCAGTACGAAGCAAGTATGGGGGTTACTGGTACAAAACTCAATCTATGGTCGACTCGGGAGGTTGTATTATATCCTGCATGATTAGCATAACAATGCAGATATATCAAATAACAGATAGAAACATCATGCGACATACCCCTCATGCCGTACCGGACACGACCGTCTCGACGGAGGACTAGGGACAAGACCGTGTCTACGCAAGACAGAGGCCTTCCCGGCTTCCCTTCCGGTATGCATGAAAGACGTATGACGGTGATTTCCATCACAAATCATGTCCACTTCATTAGCATAAACTCATTAGAAATGCACTCATAAGTAGGATCACTTCCTCACATAAAATGACGTATGCACGTGTCGCGGTGGTGCTGCCACCGATTCAAGCAACACACACATAAATTTCACCAGGGTTCAGAATGCTTGCCTTCAGGTCATGGGGAAGAAGGGTGCATCCAAAACATCTTGAAATCTTCAAAAATCCTATTTAAAAGAATATATAAGAATTAACACACAAAAACAAAACAGCACAAGAAGTTGTCTTGAATTTTTTTCAAATAAATCTTAAAATAAACTAGACAATATTTGAAAGAGGTAGGAAAAAGAATTAATTCATTTGGAGCTGTATCTAAAAAGATACAACCGGTCAAAGTTTGGTCAAAATCTGATATTTAAAAAAATAAAAACAGAAAGAAAACATTTCGCAATAGACATGTACACGTCGAAGGCGTAATCTGGGAATACGCTTCCACTTATCCAGCGTGGCTACGCCTGAGTCACTGACAGTGGGCCCGCCTGGCCCACTGGTCAGGTTTGACTAGTCGTCCTCTTTCTTCCTCGGGTCGGGTAGAGGCGGGGACTCTGGCGAATGTTGCCGGCGAACGGCGGCTCCTCGTGGGCTCCAGATGGTCGGGATAGAACCGCAAGACCAGGGTGGTCCTTCCGGTGGTCACTTTGCTCTCCGGGGTGGTCGGGGCTGCCAGCTGTGAGCTCCGCGGCGGACGGTGGTCGTCGGAGAAAGTGATTTTGAGGCAGCAGTGGCTTTCGAACAAAATCGAGTAGGGGGGCGCGCTCACGGGAGGAAGGGAATGTTCCTGGTGGAGAGAATGGAGAGAGGGAGGCCTTGGTGGCGCTGGACTGGTCGGGTCAGTGGCGGCGGCTGGAGTCGCCGGAGAGGAAGGGGACGACCCCTTTCCCTACGATTGACGGCTAGGGGGGCACAGGTGGGACGATGTGAGGCTGCCTGCGTGCGGGTTTGATCTCGGGGGCCTCTTATATAGGCGATGGAGGTCGGTTTGCGGCGGCCGGGGATAAGCTTGCCGGCGAACCGCCCTGCTGTAGCTAGGGCGACGTGGCGGCGACGAGCGCTAGTGGACACGATTGCGGATGAGAACACACTATTCTAAGAGGCAGGTGGCAATTGTTGGTGGCTTGGGCGGCGCTGCCACGGCCGGGCCTGCAAGCGGCCGTCAGCTAGCCGCCACGGTCGTCCTGACGGTGGCGCTGTGGGGTGCCAGGTTGGTCGGGGAGGTGTGGAGATGCAAGGGGACACGGCGTGCTGGTTGGGGCCGATCACGGGCCAGATTTGGGTGCGGGGTGCGACGCGGCATCTCGGGCGCACGGGTGCCAAACGCACACTCTGGGCGCGCCAGAGCACGCCCGGGACTTGTTCGATGAAATTCCAGGGCATCCTAGGGGTTGCGGTTGAGGCTGGCAATTAACAGGACTAGTCTAGGTTTAGCAAGGGGACTGAGGGACATGATGGATTGGTCAGGGGCTCAAGTTCACCATGTAAACTTGAATTCATGCCAAATCTGGCTATGCACTCAGGGTGTTTGACAAAATGCCAAAGGCACCTAGGTAGTTCTTGGAGTGGCCAAATTTTCCAGAGCAGTGTCTCTATGGTTGCAAGAGAGGGTGGTGAAGTTAGTTTGCAAGAAGGAGAAACTTGTTAGTGCAAGTTTTGCAAAACTACACTTCTGGACAGGAAGTAAATGGCATTATTACAAGGGCCAAAAGTGTTCCAAAGAGAGCATGCTCCTGGACTTAGGGGTTTTGCAGGGTTGACTACAAGCATGAGAAAGCACAAAGTCACTAGATCAAGAAAGAATGGGGTTGCAGTAGAAAGCACAGGTCTGATCCAGAATGAAAATGATGCTGATACACTCAAAAATTTCAAACAACAACCCTGGGTTTTTGCATAAAGTGGAATCATATGCTGCTACTGACATCCCATAATTTTGGTGAAGGCTCTAGGGATTTAATTAAATGGGTTGCAGTGCAAAACTGTCCCCTGGACCAGAGAAGAAAAACAGGCACAAAACTCCTAATATGCAATGAAATAGATATATAATTGCACAGAAATGATTTAGAGACCTCACATGATGTCTCCAAATTTTGGTTGAATTTTTAGCTAAGTTTATCAACTGGTTGAAGAAGAAAAAGAGCTCCAAAACTCAAACAAGTCATTTTAATGATTAAAGCTGAGGGTGAAATAAATTAATAAATAAATCTACTGATTTAGAAATTGTTTTAATGAGATGGCATAGAAGTCCAAAATTTTTGGAAAGCTCCACTTGGGAAAGATGAAACTCATTAACATAAAAAGAAGAGTTTTCTTTCCAAAATCAACAAAAAGGTCCAGAGTGCAAAAATTTAAAATTCCTCGCAAGATTTTAATATCAAAACTTGGTTAATTTTTTTTGGGTGTTACAATTACTAACCCCCTTAAAAAAATCTCGTCCTCGAGATTTGCTAAGGTCTGAACAACAAAAATTACTTTTACTAGATCAAAAGATCATTTACACAAGCGGTAAAAAGAGGCTACAGTGAGAGGGCGATAAGTGGTGAATAACTACAGTGTGGGCACTGGTGTTGTGTGGAGAAATTCCATGTCCCGGACAACGAGTGATTTCTACGCGGGACGTAGTGAATTTTAGAATAAATTCTTAATTCAACAATACGCTGGTCGTACCCGAGAGCACAGTGCTCCCTCTGGCTGACAGGTGGGACCAGGGCCCACTGTCAGTCTCTCCTTCTTCCTCTGGCTCTCTCTTCTTCCTCTCCCCCGAGCGTTTTCCCGGCTTTCTCCACCGGTGACGACTAGCGCGTAGGGCATCTAGGCCGTACTGCGGTAGTGCGCGACGTGCTTGCTGCCGGTGTAGTGTGCACTCACGTCGCGGGCCAGTGCGCTGTCAGCACTGCTCGCGGATTCGCCTCCGAACACCAGCGATTGGGCGACGAGCGGCGCTGGTGGACTTCGTCCACCGTACACCGATCCCGAGCTATAAAACGACTGCGGTGCTCCTTCTTCATCTTCGCACCTGGCCTCGCTTCTCTTTCTTCTTCTCCTCCATTCCTGTTCACCGGAGCTCGAGACGAGGCTCCAATGGCGGAGACGGTGCCGGACTGGTACATGATCCTGGTGTGTGGAGGGCTGCCGGCAGTGCTGGGGCTCTTTGTGCTCCTGTGCGCGATGATCTATGATGATCGTTGTGATGCTGCCGCTCGGGTGCTGGCTCTCCGCGGTGGCGGTGATCACGAGGATTAGGCATAATCCTTAGTTTTAACCGTTATCGGTGTGCTAGAGGTGGATGGTGTCCGGATGATTATCCGCTAATCTCTCCCTTGGATGCATGTGGAGCACTTAGGGGGTGGTTGGTGAGATGCAACATGGTTGCGTGTATTTTAGGTAGTGTAAGAATCCGAGTGGTTGTGGGTCTGCTGCCGTGGTGCTGCGTGAAATAAAACAAATAATCCATGTAGCGAAAGATTTAAAAGATGCAGCAATTCTGGAAGAAGAAAACCTCATTCCAGGATTTTTCGTGGTTACACAGGTTGCTCACGAAGAAAACCACTCACAAACGTAAATACTAAATACTCGACTCGCCGCACAAATCCGAGGTACCATGCATAAATTACAACATAATAGTAAATGCTGAAATAACAAAAGCAGCAGTGACGTCTAAAATGAGAATGGTAACTGGACAGGGTCTCGAGGAAAAGTCTCTGGTAGTGGAACGCACTCCTCTTCTATCGGAGGAAGTGGATTGATCAGTCGATGTATGCGTCTCTCCGGATCGGGCCTCAGTGGTCTGCCAATGGCAATCTGAGGATTTAAATCAGTGAGATTCTGGAGATAATCCATCACTCGCCGGTTCAAATGCTCTTGAGCGATGATGTACTGGATGAGGTTGGCCAGTACTGGGTCTCTCTCAATCCGCCCACCGGGAAAAGATGTTACTCCCCCGGGCATTGCACGGCTCGGAAAGTAATAATATCCTCGCTCGCGGGCATAGGGCACTGTGGATCGAAGACGAGCAATCGCTTTGTTCGCAGCAGCCTCTATGGCCAAACGTGGGGTTGGCATAGATTTCCCCATGAAGGAAACCTCCGTTGGATCTTGGTTGAGGTCTATGGGAGGAATGTGTACTGCTGCCCAATATTCCGAGGTGGAAGGGGTGATTCTTGATTTGAACAGCTCGTACTGGGGTGGCTGGGTAGAACCCATGGTACTGCAGGTAAAGTCCCACAATATTTTGACGAAGCTACCTGGGGTTGCATCTGGGGTTCTCCGATAAATACTAGGGCTCGGCATGGCAAGAAATGGCTGTGAGGAAGGTGCACAAGGTGAGGGTTGCTGGGTAAGGTCACAAGAGAGCCTTCTTATATAGCGTCTGGGCTGATTTATTTACCGTGGTGAAAGGTAATAAATATGCCAGATTAGCTCCAAAGGACGGGGTCAGTGTCAGGAGATATACATATCTCGCAAAGAGACATGTTACTGTGCGTGTCGTTGGGGTTGGTTTTGGTAGCTGTGCCCGGAAATGTGCAACTATGCGCTGACAAACTACACAAGGCTACTATAAAAAAATCAGAGGCACAACGACATGCTGCGATAATACACAAGATTACGTGATTACAAAGCGGGGATACACTGAGACTCGGCACTACTCATACAGCTTAGTCTACCTCGTTTACGTCTAAACGGGCGTGTTTGGTGGACGTCGAGGCTTCTCCACGTGTCTCACTGCTGGGATTAGTCGGAGATGGCGGAGGAACTGCAGGGTCGGGGTAGCGATGATGACCATCGCGGGGATTGTTGGCCACAATCCCGTTGGAGTGTGCTCCCAAAAGGTGATGAAGCACTTCTGGGGTCATCAAGACACCTTGGCCGCTCGTTGGAGCTGTCCTCAGGGTCTCGATCGGGTGTCCAAACAGCACGACTGGGTTGTCGGCATCGGACTCGGCTTCCCTGCTTGCCGGGGCTCGGCGAACCAGCTCTCCTCGAGCTGCGATCAGATCAATAGTGATTTGATCAAACAATGCCTCTAGTGCACTTACATAGCGCACTAAGTGCAACAATGCCGGATCCGTCTCGTGGTCTCCGTTGGCAACTTGGGGCGGTCTACCATACCCTTCACGCCTGGGGTAGTAGTAGAACGAGCGACAGTTAACTCTAGGCGACAACTGCCGCAGTTGAACTATAGCTTCTCGAGCGGCTAGCTGGATGGCTTGTGGCTCGAAGGAAGTTGTTCTTCCAGTGAACCGGTAGGGGCGTTCTGGCGACAATCCCCTACCGTAGATGTGCACAGTGGCCCAGAATTAGCGGTCTTCACTGCTCATGGGTCCTTGGTACACAACATATTCTGGGGGCTCTTCTAACGCGTAGGCATGACGGGTGAGGTTTGCGAGTATGGTCACGAAACCTCCAAGATTGGTTGCTGTGGTCTCATTGTGCACTATGGGACCGAGCAATGTGGCTAGGTTGGGGAAGAGGTTGTGCTTTGCTGGGTTGAGGTTAGCGTGCCCTTTTTATAGAAAAAGGGAACGAAGTCTTCCTTTGCACGCTTGCGAATGAGACATTTTTGCCATCAGTCATTGGCGTGTGATCGACAGGCTAGACTGATAGGTTGGGCACCGACTGCCAAAAGTGTCGGGATTACTGTGTGGCTATCTAGCATGGGAAGCTTGGCTGGGGTTTTGGTTAGGGTCTGCTAGGTTGGTTTACCTAAGTTATCCGACCTGGCTAAGATAGGTTTAGCCAATGGTAAGCCTGGCTCTAATACCAAGTCTGTGGCGATCGATTCTCTGGGTATTAATTCCCAGAAAAATGGCCCTTGCACTCATCAGCCCCAGGATAACTGTTAGCTGATGAGGCACCAACTTGATACAGAAATTCCAAGAAAATACAAAATAGGTAGTACAAGATCATTCTGGTCTGTGAGTACAACAAATGGTTTCTAATGGTTGATGGCGGAAGCGGTTTGTGAATCATCAGTGCCTATGGGACTTCATTTCCCACGAGAACAGCTGACCAGGCTAGCTCCTATCTCCGCGAGGCTGCTATCACTGTTGCTTAGGTTCCGGGGCTGTCATCACGTTGCTCTTCTCCGTGCAGGAAATCTGGCCAAGACAATAGCCAGGCACAAGCCAGTGAGTACTTTGAATGTACTCGCAAACATTATGAACACAGGCATAACATGACAATGATGTGCTGAAAATATTATATGAACATAACGTCCATCACCAATGATAAATAAAACTCTGATGCGTACGAGCATGTTAAAATATACATATGCAATAACATAAAATATTAAAAGTATGAAATAAAAAATAAAAATGTCACGGTCGGGCGTCTGAGCGACACCATATAAAGGGCTTTAAAAGAAATGCCACAGTCGGGCGTCTGAGCGACACCACATAAAGGGCTTAAAAGAAATAATCATAGAGAATATCCCGGAGGTAGAACCATCCCAGAGATATTCGATAATGCCAAGAATATCACGGGTTAGTCCACAAAAAAATAATACTCATTATTATCACATGTCACAAGTTGCAATATCAGTTCTGATTTAATAGTTCACCTCCGAAGTCCGACACTAAGACCGACACTTAACCCATCCCAGACTGTAGTCCTTAACCATGGACACGGCTATTCGAATAGGTTTAATCTCTGTAGAGGGTGTACTCTTTACCCACGAGTAACGGATTCCTTTAGTCCATCGGGACTAATTCCGTCTACGGTCTTTTTGTTGAAAACACTCCTAACTTGCACACACCAGCCTAACTCACACGTGTCCGGAATCACCCACGACACCTGTCAAGCAAACTCTAAGTGGGGAGGCCACAACCTCGATGTAACATGGGATCACAATTTATACCGCGCGCAAAACTGGGGAAGCTACCCCCTTCGGCTACAACCGAAACACCCATGCTCCCGGACCAGGTGGCATGACTACCGGATGCCTCCAGTATCTTCCACCACGGCCTCTCTGTACGGTGTGTGCTAGGAAAGGGGTTGACAACTTACTGAACCGTACCCTACTAATCGTAGAGACGAGTGGCAGTACGAAGCAAGTATGGGGGTTACTGGTACAAAACTCGATCTATGGTCGACTCAGGAGGTTGTATTATATCCTGCATGATTAGCATAACCAATGCACATATATCAAATAACAGACAGAAACATCATGCGACATACCCCTCATTCCGTACCGGACACGACCGTCTCGACGGAGGACTAGGGACAAGACCGTGTCTACCCAAGACAGAGGCCCCAGCTTCCCTTCCGGTATGCATGAAAGACGTATGACGGTGATTTCCATCACAAATCATGTCCACTTCATTAGCATAAACTCATTAAAAATGCACTCATAAGTAGGATCACTTCCTCACATAAAATGACGTATCCACGTGTCGCGGTGGTGCTGTCACCGATTCAAGCAACACACTCATAAATTTCACCAGGGTTCAAAATGCTTGCCTTAAGGTCATGGGGAAGAAGGGTGCATCCAAAACATCTTGAAATCTTCAAAAATCCTATTTAAAAGAATATATAAGAATTAACACACAAAAACAAAACAGCACAACAAGTTGTCTTAAAATTTTTTCAAATAAATCTTAAAATAAACTAGACAATATTCGAAAGAGGTAGGAAAAAGAATTAATTCATTTGGAGCTGTATTTAAAAAGATACAGCCGGTCAAAGTTTGGTCAAAATCTGATATTTTAAAAAATAAAAGCAGAAAGAAAACGTTTCGCAATAGACACGTACACGTCGAAGGCGTAATCTGGGAACACGCTTCCACTTATCCAGCGTGGCTGTGCCTGAGTCACTGACAGTGGGCCCGCCTGGCCCACTGGTCAGGTTTGACCGGTCTTCCTCCCTCTTTCTTCCTCGGGCCGGGCAGAGGCGGGGACTCCGGCGAACGTTGTCGGCGAACGACGGCTCCTCGTGGGCTCCATTTGGTCGGGATGGAACCGCAAGACCGGGGCGGTCCTTCCGGTGGTCACTTTGCTCTCCGGGGTGGTCGGGGCTGCCAGCGGTGAGCTCCGCGGCGGACGGTGGTCGTCGGAGAAAGTGATTTTGAGGCAGCAGTGGCTTTCGACCAAAATTGAGTAGGGGGACACGCTCACGGGAGGAAGGGAATGTTCCTGGTGGAGAGAATGGGGAGAGGGAGGCCTTGGTGGCTCTGGACTGGCCGGGTCAGTGGCGGCGGCTGGAGTCGCCGGAGAGGAAGGGGACGACCCCTTTCCCTACGATTGACGGCTAGGGGGGAACAGCTGGGACGATGTGAGGCTGCCTGCGTGCGGGTTTGATCTCGGGGGCCTCTTATATAGGCGATGGAGGCCGGTTTGCGGCGGCCGGGGATAAGCTTGCCGGCGAACCGCCCTACCGTAGCTAGGGCGACGTGGCGGCGACGAGCGCTAGTGGACACGATTGCGGATGAGAACACACTGTTCTAGGAGGCAGGTGGCAATTGTTGGCGGCTTGGGCGGCGCTGCCACGGCCGGGCCTGCAAGCGGCCGTCAGCTAGCCGCCACGGTCGTCCTGACGGCGGCGCTGTGGGGTGCCAGGTTGGTCGAGGAGGTGTGGAGATGCAAGGGGACACGGCATGCTGGCTGGGGCCGGTCACGGGCCGGATTTGGGTGCGGGGTGCGATGCGGCGTCTCGGGCGCACGTGTGCCAAACGCACGCTCTGGGCGCGCCAGAGCACGCCCGGGACTTGTTCGATGAAATGCCAGGGCATCCTAGGGGTTGCGGTTGAGGCTGGCAATTAACAGGACTAGTCTAGGTTTAGCAAGGGGACTGAGGGACATGATGGATTGGTCAGGGGCTCAAGTTCACCATGTAAACTTGAATTCATGCCAAATCTGGCTGTGCACTCAGGGTGTTTGACAAAATGCCAAAGGCACCTAGCTAGTTCTTGGAGTGGCCAAATTTTCCAGAGCAGTGTCTCTATGGTTGCAAGAGAGGGTGGTGAAGTTAGTTTGCAAGAAGGAGAAACTTGTTAGTGCAAGTTTTGCAAAACTACACTTCTGGACAGGAAGTAAATGGCATTATTACAAGGGCCAAAAGTGTTCCAAAGAGAGCATGCTCCTGGACTTAGGGGTTTTGCAAGGTTGACTACAAGCATGAGAAAGCACAAAGTCACTAGAGCAAGAAAGAATGGGGTTGCAGTAGAAAGCACAGGTCTGGTCCAGAATGAAAATGATGCTGATACACTCAAAAATTTCAAACAACAACCCTGGGTTTTTGCATAAAGTGGAATCATATGCTACTACTGACATCCCATAATTTTGGTGAAGGCTCTAGGGATTTAATTAAAAGGGTTGTAGTGCAAAACTGTTCCCTGGACCAGAGAAGAAAAACAGGCACAAAACTCCTAATATGCAATGAAATAGATATATAATTGCACAGAAATGATTTAGAGACCTCACATGATGTCTCCAAATTTTGGTTGAATTTTTAGCTAAGTTTATCAACTGGTTGTAGAAGAAAAAGAGCTCCAAAACTCAAACAAGTCATTTTAATGTATAAAGCTCAGAGTGAAATAAATTAATAAATAAATCTACTGATTTAGAAATTGTTTTAATGAGATGGCATAGAAGTCCAAAATTTTTGGAAAGCTCCACTTGGGAAAGACGAAACTCATTAACATAAAAAGAAGAGTTTTCTTTCCAAAATCCACAAAAAGGTCCAGAGTGCAAAAATTTAAAACTCCTGGCAAGATTTTAATATAAAAAACTTGGTTAAATTTTTTTTGGGTGTTACATTGGATCGACCGCCTAGCGCGATCCCTGGCCCTGGAAGAAGAAGATGATGTTGGCCCGCCTTGTTTCGGCCCCCGCATCCGCGACGAGCCCTTTCCCAAAGGGTTCTCGCTCCCAAGAGACACGCCCAAGTACAACGACTCCATGAAGCCGAAAGACTGGTTGATCGACTACTCCACCGCCATTCGCATAGCGAATGGCAATCGACGCGTTGCCGTGAAATATGTCCCCCTGATGCTCCAAGGCACGGCGCACCTGGCTCAACAGCCTCAGGCCTTACAGCATCAACAGCTGGCTGGACTTCACCGAAGCCTTCATATGCAACTTCACCAGCACCTACAAGCGGGCTCCCAAGCCCCGACAGCTCTCCTTGTGCATACAAGGGCCCAGCGAATCAACCCGCGACTACCTCACGCGTTGGGCCGAGCTCCGCAAGTCCTATGAAGGGGTGCACGAGGTCTAGGCCATAGAGTATTTCACCGCTGGGTGCCGTGAGGGCACTCTCCACAAGCATCGACTCCTCTGCGACGAGCCGGTAACCCTTGATGAGCTACTGATCATTGCAGACAAGTATGCCACGGCTGACTCGTCAATGAAGACCGAGCTCCGGGTAGACGCCTCTGGAAAAGTGCTGACGCCGGCTCCCAAGACGCCGGCTAGAGAATCAAGCCGGCGCCCGTATCAAAGCGACCACAAGCGCAAGGCCCCTATGCCACCTTCCACCGGTCGGTAGGTGGCCACGATCGAAGAAGAGCAGCCTGAGGGACGGCCGACTACGAAGAAGCAGAAGGGCGGTAGGCCAGCTTGGCAGCCGACTTTCTCCTACGAGCAAACCCTCGACGCCCCCTGCAAGTTCCACAGCGGTGCGAAGCCGTCCAACCATACAACACGGAAGTGTCATTGGCTCACCCAAATCTCCAAGGGCGAGGGGCTGTTGCCGCCTCCGCCTGCAGGCCAGCCGCCTCCTGCCTCGTAGCAGCCGGCCGCTCGGCCTGCAGTCGGAGCCATCCAAGATGAGTTCCCTGACGAGCAAGCCGCCTACGTCGTGTTCACCAGCCAGACAGAAGATCGGCGCAGCCGGCGCCGACAGCAGCAAGAAGTCAACGCGGTCGCCTCCAGTAACCCTGAGTTCATGCATTGGTCAAAAAAGCCCATCAGCTGGAGCCGGGACAACCACCTAGAGGTGATGCCGTATCCTGGCTCCTATGCCCTGGTTCTGGATGCCACCCTGGCGACTGAGAGGCGTGCCGCCCGATTCTCCCACATGCTGATAGACGGTGGGAGCAGTATCAACATACTGTACCGAGATACAATGGAGAAGCTCAACATCAAGTCGAAGCAACTCATGCCAAGCCAGACTGTGTTCCACGGCATCGTACCCGGCCTGTCCTGCTCACCAATCGGCAAGATCAAGATGGATGTCCTCTTTGGGGACAAGGATCATTTCCGCTGAGAGGCAATATGGTTCGAGGTAGTGGATTTGGAGAGCCCATACCACGCATTGCTTGGCCGACCAGCGTTGGCCAAGTTTATGGCTGTGCCCCACTATGCCTACCTCAAGATGAAGATGCCGAGTTCCAAGGGCATTATCACCATAGCCGGAGACTATAAGAAGCCCTCTGAGTGTGCAGCAGCCAACAGTCGGTTGGCCGAGTCCCTCGTGATCGCCGAAGAGAAGAAGATGCTGGATCGAATTGTGACCTTGGCTGGCAAGCAGCCGGCCTTGTCCCCTGACCCCAAAGAATGTGAAGCTCAAGGTTCTTTCCAGCTGGCCAAGGAGACAAAGAAGATACCTCTGGACCCGGAGCATCTGGAGAGGCACGCTGTCATAGGCACAGGCCTTGACAGCAAATAAGAAGGTGAGCTCGTTGATTTCCTCCATGAGAATCGGGACGTCTTTGCATGGTCCCCCAAAGACATGCCGGGCGTTTCGACGGATTTCGCAGAGCACAAGCTACACGTCCGATCTGATGCAAAGTCGGTCAAGCAGCCCTTGCGCCGCCTGTCGGAAGAGAAGAGAAGAGTAGTCGGAGAAGAAATAGCCCGGCTTCTGGCAGCCGGCTTCATTATGGAAGTATTCTTTCCAGAATGGCTTGCCAACCCGGTCCTCGTGTTGAAAAAGAACAAGCAGTGGCACATGTGCATCGACTACACCAGCCTCAACAAAGCCTGCCCTAAAGATCCGTTCGCCCTGCCAAGGATCGACCAAGTGATCGACTCCACAGCCGGATGCGATCTGTTGAGTTTCTTGGATGCTTATTTAGGCTACCACCAGATAAAGTTGAACCCGACAGATCGCTTGAAGACCGCCTTCATCACCCCATTCGGAGCTTTCTGCTACCTGACTATGACATTCGGCTTGAGAAATGCCGGTGCCACCTTTCAGCGTTGCATGCAGAAATGCCTCCTCAAGCAACTCGGCAGAAATGCCCACGTCTACGTAGACGATGTCGTGGTGCAGACGAAGAAGCGCGGCACCCTGCTGGAAGACCTCAAGGATACCTTTGAGAATCTACACCGGTTTCAGATCAAGCTCAACCCGGAGAAATGCGTGTTTGGGGTACCAGCCGGCCAACTCCTGGGCTTTCTGGTCTCCGAACGCGGCATCGAGTGCAACCCAGTGAAGATCAAGGCTATATAGAGAATGAAGGTCCCTACCAAGCTGCGAGACATCCAAAAATTCACAGGATGCTTGGCGTCTTTGAACCGCTTCATGAGCCGGCTCAGAGAGAAGGCTCTCCCCCTCTATCGACTCATGAAGAAGTCCACTCACTTTGAGTGGAATGACCAGGCGGACCAAGCTTTCCACGAGCTGAAGAAGATGTTGTCCACACCACCTGTCTTGGTGGCCCCAACTGAGAAGGAGCCCATGCTCCTCTACATCACCGCTACCAGCCGGGTGGTGAGCACGGTCATCGTAGTCCAGCGTCCGAAATAAGGCCGAGCTCAGCTAGTCCAGAGGCCGGTATATTATTTGAGCGAAGTACTGTCCACCTCAAAATAGAACTACCCGCACTATCAGAAAATGTGCTATGGTGTGTACTTCGCCTCCAAGAAACTCAAGCCCTACTTTCAAGAACATCCCTTCACGGTCGTATGCACCGCCCCGCTTGCCGAGATCATAGGCAGCCGGGATGCATCCGGCTGAGTGGCGAAATGGGCCATCACGCTGGCTCCTTACACAGTCTACTATCAGCCCCGCAGCGCCATCAAGTCCCAAGCATTGGCCGACTTCCTTGTCGACTGGGCCGAGACCCAGTACCTGCCACCGGCCCCCGACTCCACTCATTGGCGGATGCACTTTGACGAATCCAAGATGCGCACCGGCTTGGGAGCTGGCATCGTCCTCACCTCTCCCATGGGTGACAAGTTCAGATACACACTGCAAATCCACTTTGCCGCCTCCAACAATGTGGCCGAGTACGAGGCGCTCATACATGGGCTCCAGCTAGCCAAGGAACTCGGCATCCGCCGGATCCTGTGTTATGGCGACTCGGACTTAGTGGTTCAGCAATCATCCGGCGACTGGGATGCTAAGGACGCAAACATGGCAAGCTACCATTTCTTCGTCCAGCAGCTCAGCGAATATTTCGAGGGGTGCGAGTTCCTTCACGTTCCATGGGCCGACAATGAGCAAGCAGATGCCCGGGCACTAATAGGCTCCACCCGGCAAGCTATACCAACCGGCGTCGCTCTCCAACACCTCCTCAAGCCATATGTCAAACCGTCTCTGGAATCCAGTTCCATCTTCATGCCGCCTGACCCCGACGCAGTCGGATCCGACTTCGGGGACCAGGCAGGCGGCCCAGGGACTTCGGCAACCGGCTCGGGGACTGCCATAGTCGAACCCGGCCCGGGGACTGCAGCAACACAGCAAGCGGAGGCCGACTCCAACTCCTCACAACCCAGCCTGCCCACCCTGGTTGCAGTAGCCGTTTTGGCAGTCGAAGAAATCACAGCTCCATCATGGGCCCAGCCCATCCTCCGTTTCCTGGTAAATGGAGAGCTACCGACTGACGAGATCTCGGCAAGACAAGTCCAACGCCGAGCTGGAGCTTACACAATAATGAACCAAGAGCTAGTCAGGCGCAGTGCTACCGGAGTCTTCCAGCGCTGCGTCGAGCCAGAGAAAGGCATAGCAATCCTCGAAGATGTCCACCAAGGTGAATGCGGACACCATGCCGCCTCGAGGGCGCTCGTCGCCAAAGCATTCCGCCATGGATTCTTCTGGCTGACTACTCTGGAGGACACCAAGGAACTAGTCAAACACTGCAAAGGGTGCCAAGTCTTCGTCTCCAAGCAACATCTGCCGGCTTCGACACTTAAGACCATCCCCATCACTTGGACCTTTGCCGTCTGGGGGCTGGACATGGTCGGCCCATTCAAGACAGCACACGGCGGCATGACACATCTGCTTGTCGCCGTGGACAAATTTACCAAGTGGTTTGAAGCAAAGCCGATCAAGAAACTGAATGGGCCGACTGCCGTAACATTCATTGCGGATATCACAACTCGGTATGGCGTGCCACACAGCATCATCACCGACAATGGCACAAATTTTTTCAAGGGAGCACTGGCACGTTTCTGCGCGACACAGGGCATCCGACTGGACTTAGCGTCCGTTGCTCACCCGCAGTCAAACGGCCAAGTCGAGCGAGCAAACGGCCTCGTTCTCTCCAGCATCAAGCCCCGACTGGTCGTGCCGCTGGAGCGGTCGGCCGACTGCTGGCTCGACAAGCTGTCGGCCGTCCTCTGGAGTCTGCGCACTACCCCAAACAAGTCAACCGGCTTCACCCCTTTCTTCCTCGTATATGGTGCCAAGGCTGTCATCCCAACTGACATCGAATTCGACTCACCTCGGGTCACCATGTACACGGAGGCGGAGGCTAAAGAAGCAAGAGAAGACGACATCGACTTGCTGGAAGAAAGCCGGCTATTAGCCCTCAGCCGGTTCGCCATCTACCAGCAAGGTCTGCACCGTTACCACAGCCGGAGGGTGAAGCCAGGATCCTTCCAAGAGGGAGACCTTGTGCTCCAGCTGATACAGCAGACAGCCGGCCAGCACAAGCTCTCAGCACCTTGGGAAGGCCCCTTTGTCATCAGCCAGGCTGTCGGAAACGACTCCTATTACTTAATTGACGCACAGAAGCCGAAGGCACGCAAGAGAGACGACTCCGGCAAGGAGTCGGAGCACCCATGGAACGCTAATCTTCTTCGAAGATTTTACAGTTGAAATGAAGTATGTATCAGGCTACCTTTTGTATTAAGTATCAGACAATGGGCCCCCCGAGGAGTTCTCGGGGACTACCCTATTTTATCTATGTATGCCGGGTATCATACCCATGGTTACCCCACCACATTTATTTCCTCCGTCCGGCACCGGGACCGATTAGTCGGCCCGGGGACTTGCCACCTTGAGTTATGTCTAAGTTCTACCTGCAGTCAGACAAGTAATGTGCCGACACCCAAGCCCTCTCTTGCGAAAGGCACAACTCGAAGAATCGACTGCCGACTAGCGAGAGTTGAAGGCGGAAAGGATGCCCACATGAAAAACGGCTAAGGACTAACGAACTTACATAACACAAGCCGGCTTCCCCCTCGCCAACCGGCTGTCGAAGCAGCCGGCTAGCCGGCTTCCTTTCCTACTTTGCTACAATTTAAGAAAGCTTGAGTACTTGCCTTCCCAGACGGCCGAACTCCTTACTCGGCCACAGACTGCAGAGCAGCTGTCCGGCTGGGAAGGCGGCACCCAAGGGAAGGCGGCAAAGGAAAAAAGCTGAGAGATAAAAAGCAAGTAAGAATGCAAGCCAAGCTCATGCATAATAATATTTACACAAAAGGCCTTTGAGAGGCCGGCATTCAACGAAGTTTGAATACACCCCCAGTGGGTGGAATTGTGCAAAGATAACAAATCTGTTCAAAGAGTGTCGAGCAGGAAAATAAAAACAGTGAATCAAGCCAAGGGAGCGCCCGGAGCGTCAGGAAGATTGGTTGAGGTGACGGTGTCGGCTGGAGGAGTGGCCGGCTGGCGAGTCTCGGCCTGCTCATCACCGGCAGCAGGCGGGGCATTCACGTGTGCCTCGTTGTTGGAGGCACGGTCAGGCTGAGGCTGGCTGGCTACTCCAACATCCGGCACAGTGCCTTCACCGTCTTCCTCCTCCTCCTCCTCCTCGCCCTTGTTGCTGGAGTCAATCTCCTCCGCCGAGTCTTCACCGTCGGCCGGATTCAGCCCGAACCATTCTTCCGGCTGCGTGACGCCGTCCTCGTTCACCTCAGGAGCAAAGGCGCTGGTGTCGGTGAAGTTGGTGATCGCCGAGGCGCGCTGGATGATAGCCGGCCGCACCGCCTCCAGCTCCTCGTCAGCCTCCTGCCGCCAGGTGCGCAGTTGGTCCAAGTTCAGCCCAGGGTACCAAGCCCAGACGAACTCTAGCGCCCGGCGGGCGCCGGATCGAGCTGCTGAGGCCTTCCAGGCCTCAAGGCGGCCGACGGCTACCTCCAGCCAGTCGGCAGTACGACTGGGGGTGCGAGGAATTACCTCGCCGGGCCAGAGGGCGGCCAGCACCTATGCTCCGGCGCACTGAAGCCGGCGGAGCATGCGGTAGGCCGGCTGAAGGCGGGCCTGGATCGCCAGAAGCTGCTCCTCAAGCGACCGGTTGCCACCCGGCGCGATCTCAACCCCTGCCTGCCGCCGGGCCTCGCGATGAGCCTCGATGGCTTGGTTGGCGGCGACAGAATAGCCAGGAAAGTACTCTTCACAAAGAAGAAAGAAACAGAGCAAGTCAGGAGACAAACTGGCCTACAAGGAACAAGAAAAAAGTGAAGAAGAAGGCGGCCTACCGTCAACCAAATCCTCGACTCGGTCGTAGCCTTCGCTCAGAGCTTGCCTTGCCTCGGCCCAGCTCACCGCCCCGGTCTCGTATTCGACTTTGAGGGCGGCCTCACCGTCCCGCGCCGCCTTTAGGGCCGCCCTGTGGCTTTCCTCCTGGTCGGCCAATCTCTTGGCTAGGCGATCACGCTCCAGAGCCAGAGCACTGAGCTCGCCCTCCTTGGTGCGAAGGGCGGTCTGGGCCACACCCAGCTGCTGCCTCAAGTCGGCGTTGGCTCCTGCCAACATGGAAGGAAAAAGTTAAGAAAGAAGTTGGCAAGAAAGATCCGACCCGACTGCTCAGCAGTCGGCCCGAATCTCGGGGACTACACCCAGTGGGTGCGCTGTAGCGCCCCCACATGAGATAAAGAGACAAAGACACTCACGCCGGCTCTCCGTCAGATCGGAGGTCCTTTGATTTGCCTCCCGGACCTGGGAGTTGAAGGTAGCGGCGTGGAGGTTGTGATAATCCTGCGAAGGCAAAAGCAAATCAGTAAGGCAAAGTCTTCGAAGAAGTTCCAAGCCGCCTGCTCAGCAGCTGACTCGGAACTTGGGGACTACACCCAGTGGGTGCGCTGACTCGCCCCCACGGAAAAAATCATGAGCAAGAAAACTCACCCGGATGACCGCCCGGGTCGCAAGAAACTCTCGGGTACATTGCTGCAGCGCGGAGGCTTGAGCCTGAAGTCGGCTGCGAACATCTTGCGCCGCCAAGTTCAGCGCGGCCGTCCCACCGCCCGGTGTCCATCCCGGCGAGCTAGCTGTGGCCGACTCCAGATCATGCGACAATGAGCTGGAGCCGGCCGCCCTCTGCGGATCTGGCTTTGAAGCCGCCCTTCCCGCACGTCGGTGAGTCGGCGATAGGATTACAAGATCCGCCGTTGCAGTCGGCTCTCCTCCCACCGGCTGCTCAGGCGGCACCTCGGGCTGGCCGCCTTGGCCAGTCCCGTCCGACGGAGCCGGCACCACTTCTCCCTCCGGGACGACTACGTCGCCCCCTCCCTCTCCGTCACCGGCGGGTCGCGGCCAATTTCCTCCGTCGGGGGCACCGGGACGCCCGGGAGCACGGAGCAAAGGGGGATGACAAGTTGTGGAGGCTGGCCATGCAGGGCCTCCGCCGCTCTCCCTGCAGCCTCGGCCTCCGCTTGAGCCCTGGCTGCAGCATCGAAGTGCGCCTCGGCCGACTCCGCCGTCGTCCCCTGGGCCGACTCGGCGGCGGCTGCCCTTCGCTCCTCCGCCTCCCGCTCCTCCCGCGCGTTTCGCTCCGTCGCCGCCTGAAGCTCGCCGCGGGGGTCTATGCGATGGGAGCCCGTGGATCCTCCCGCCCCGCCGACTGTGAAGGCGGCGGTAGTCCGCTCAAGAGAAAGCGGGGCCCTGGTTGGCAAAATGGAGAAAGCGCTTAGAAGAACATCGACTAAAGAAAGAAAGGAAGAAAGTGCATAAGGACCAGAACTTACTCCGAGACTGCCTGCGGTTGCTTCACCACTTTGCGGAAGCGGGCCGCCTTTGCGGCCGCTTCGTCCTTCTTGGTCGCCGCCGCGGATCCCTTGGGCTTCTTCGGCCGGCCTCCGACGAGAGTCGGCGCCGCACGATGCTTCTATGCGCCGCCTCACGCGGTTGGCTCGCCGGATGGGCCGGCGCCTTGGGGATCGGTAGCCGGCTGGCGGCTCGGAATGGGATTGGCCTCGTCATCATCGGGCAAGTCGTCAAAGGCGGCAGTGAAGCCGGAGCCGCCTGTCTCGCCGCCGCCCCCCGCGGCGTCGTCGTCCAGGGCGGCCGCCCCCAAGTCGGCGTCCTCAAGGTCGTCTGCCTCGCGGTCCGGGGCAAACTCGCGCTCCGGCCCTGCGGCCCTGGCCGAAGGATGAAGGAGAGGATTCTAATTAAAGACAAACCGACTGGTCAAGAGTCGGCCAGAAAAGAAAATTGGGCGACAAAGAAAGAAAGAAAATTTACCAAGGGTGGTGGATTGGCGCGAGAGTACGACGCCTTGCCATACTTCCAGTCCTCGGTGAGCTTGCAGTTGGCGATGTAGTTCACCATGTACGACACCTCTTCGTGAGGCATCTCCCTGGTGATGAGCCGGCTTGGGTCGAAGCGGCCGCTCATCTGACATATCAGATGAGGGCGACCCTGAAGCGGGAGAACCCGGCGCTCGATGAAGGCGACGATCAAGTCGGGCCCGGTCAGGCGCTCTGACTGGACCAGCACCCGAAGCCGGGCGATGGCACCAGCTCCAGCTGGCGTTAGCGACCTGGACCGGTAGGACCATGAAGTCGGCCTCGCAGCCGGCGGGCCGACCACATAAGCCGGAAAATTGACATAATCGCCATTCGGGGCAACGGTCTTCACGTAAAAGTAAGAACGTTGCCAAAGCTTCACCGACTGGATCAGTGCGATAGGAGGGAAGGGGTTGTCGGCGGTGGACCTCCTTATGGCGATGAAGGCGCCACACGGAGCCGGCACGCCCGCGACGACCGTGCCAAGCTTGGATTGGAAGAGCTCCCCCCCAGAGCTCGATGGTGGGGAGGACGCCGAGGAAACCCTCGCACAACAAGACGAAGGCCGACAGCAGCACCACCGTGTTGGGGGTGAGGTGGTGCGGCTAAAGCTGGTAGAAATCAAGAAATGCACGGAAGAAGCCGCTCGCCGGGAGGCCGACGCCATGCAGGCAGTGCGAGTAGAAGATTACTCGCTCGCCCTCCTCTGGCGCCGGCGAAACCTCCCTCGCTAGCGCGAGACGGACTCGCACAAGATGCTCGCCGGGCAGCCGCTACGTCTTGCGGAGGAAATTGATGTGGTCATCGCGGACAGTGGAGCCGTCCCAAGAGCTCGACGTCGGAGCCATGACGGCAAGCGTGGCGGCGAAGAGCGCTCAGCGCGGAGTTAGCAGGCCTGCGGCACGCTGAGAAGAGGGAAAGAATGGTGGAGCGGGGAACAGTGAAGGGCTACCGCGGCAAGGAAGGAAAGGGAGGGGGCGAGGGCGAGCGTGCGAACAACTGCTGCTCCCCCTCCCCGCCCCTACTCATAGCTTCACGCGGCGAAGCCGAGGAGGCGAGGCGCAGGGGGGCGGGGCGTGGGATTAACTACGCCCACTCCCGCACGACCCGTGATTATCGCGCCTTGATGGCGAGTGGGAACCACTGCCGGAAGACGTGTGGTCGGTTTCGGGCCACAAAAGATCCGCGCACGGGCCGAGGCGCGGAAGTGGTGGGCCCTGGCCTGCAGCGGCGTCCCGTCGTGCGCGTGGGCTGGCATGCCCTTCTAGCCGAAGGGAGCCACGCGGCGCACGGGGGGCGGGCGGCCAGCCTGCCGCTTGGCTGGCACACCAGCTGTTTTCCCGCCTTAGGGATTTGGGAAGGCTTCGCCGAGAAGGCACGCGGAAGGGAGGCCGGCTCCTAGCCGCCGGCTCTTCGGGATAGGAAGCTGGATGAGCTTCTCGTTCCCCCCTTCAGCCGCGAAGCCCAACCAGCTTCGGGGACTACTATCGGAGTAAATGACCATGGGTAGCCTAACCGGTTTGGCCCTTAGAAAAAACAATGGGCCGACGGAGCCTTGAGGCGCCCAAGACACGGGGCCACCTTCTTCCGGCCGGCTATCGCCTGGGCCGACTAGCAGAAGGCGGCCCAGTCGTAAACAATCTTCGGGGGGCGCCACAACAGGGCCGACTCCAAGAAAGCCGGCCCATGAAGGACCGGCTCCAAGAAAGCCGGCCCATGAAGGACCGGCTCCAAGAAAGCCGACCCATGAAGGACCGGCTCCAAGAAAGCTGGCCCACGGCAGGCGGCCATGGGCTGGACCCTATAGTCAACCCCCCATAACAATGACGAGACAGGGCATGGCTACAGTGGACCCTGCCGCCCTCGAATCTCGGAACAAACATGCTACAGTACGCCGTACAGGGCGGACATCTCCTGTCCGGCAAGGCACTGTTGCCATGTGAACCATGACGCCATCCACGACGGGCCGCTGGTACGGCCCAGATGCGGTGGGCCCCTTTGGTCAGAGAGACATCCGAAGGCGGCCTGACCTCCCCTAGCTGGCCTAAGGCCAGGCCGGCTTCCTGCAGCCGGCTTGCCCCCCTCCTCGGGGCGTGCGCACCATCAAGCAGACAAGACGAGGTAAGGCTACAGTGAGTGCCCGCAAGGCGGTGGCACTGTAGCCATGCTTACCTCGACAAAGCCATCGTCATCAGAGGCGAGGCGATAGTAACCAGCCCCCGACAAGACCCCCCAAGTGGTGGGGCCGGTAGACGGTGGGACCCACCAGTCGGCGGGCCCCAGAAGCCGGCGGACGTAGACACTGACAGCCTGGGCCCACGCCTAGGCCGGATTACGATTGTACCCCCGGGGGGTAGGCCTATATAAACCCCCCGGGACACCCATGCAAAGGGTTGGACTCTGATAGTTTTAGCCACCACGTAGAGGGAAGAGAGGAGCTAGCCGTGCCCTTCTTCTTCCTCTCACCAAACAGCTCTAGGAGTAGCTTGTAGCAACTTATTCATCCAGTGATCATGCGGAGACCCCGCAGAGCAGCAGTAGGGGTGTTATCTCCACGGAGAGCCCCGAAACTGGGTAAGATTCGACGGCGTGCATGTCTTCGCCTCATCCCGTTTCCAGGCACCAACGATGTCTTACTGGCTCCCACAATGATAAGCCATCCGTTGGCATATGTCGCACTTACCACCCGACAGCCCACGATCCCGATGAAGGGCAGGTCGGCGCTGATCTCCCAAGAGGCTGCTTCTGTCCGGACGCCGCCTAGAGCCGCTTCCAACCCTTCTGCTACACCATCTTCTGCTCCTGGAGCCCTTGCGGTTGCGCCCCGGGCCGCGAGGCTCTCGGGCTTCAAGCTCAACAAGAGGAAGGTGGACTACACCGCGGTAGACCAGTAAGTGTCCATGCTCCATCTTGTTCTTGATTATGCTGTTGGTCCTTGACGTTTACCACCGCTTGGCTAGGCCGCTGCCTGTGGCGAAGAAGAGGAAGGGGGACACGGTGACACCGTCTGAGGCTGATCCATCTGCCACGGTCGCACCTTCTTCCGTGGGGAGGGGAGGCGATGTCGTTCGCACCTCCCCTACCCGGTCATCCTCGCGAGGCCTGGAAGGGCATCCTCGTGAAGAGTCAACCCCCATGGCCTTGCTGGCTCCGGAGGTGCCGTTACCTGACGTTGTTGCTGAGGTACCCAAGGCTCAGGAGCCCTTAGTCTCCCAAGCCATGGCTACGCTGCCGCCTCCTTCTTCTGTTGCGCCGCCGTTTCCAGGCCCTTATGCCTCCCTTGATGTCTTGGAACGTGCCCTTTCCGAGATGGTCCAGCTACAAGAAGACCTCCAGGGCACCAACTCCCATCTGGTAGTTGTGCGCCTGGAGCTGGTTTCCGGCTGGCTTCACTCTAACGCCTCTGTCCGGGCGGCGCTAAGGCGGGTCGCGGCGGCCTCTGAGAAGGAGAAGCAGGCCGCTACCCAAGCCGTGGTTGCTCGTGAGGTGGCGTTTTGAAGGATTCCGTGGCCGCCCAGGACCACTGCAAGGCATTGGAGGCCGAGCTGAAGGCTCTGTGTGACAAGCACGCCGAAGAAGCTCGTGACCGCCAAACAGAGGAGGAGAGGATGAAGGCTCGGGAGGACGCCGTCAGGGGCCGCGACGCCGAGCTAGCACGGTCGGCGGAGGCACGGGCCACCGAGCACGGCCGGCTGGAGAAGATGGAGCAGGAGGTGAGGGTGGAGAAGGCCGAGCTCGATGCCAAGGAAAAGGTCCTGGCCGAGGACCGCACGGCCTTCGCGCTCCTCGAGGAGAGGTCTCACACGGTGCTGAAAGCACTCTATGAGAAGGGCCTGGAGGAGCCACTGACCACCGACGAGGACGGCCCTGCCCAGCTGTTTCCTTACTTGGTCGAGGCGCTTGAGGAAGTCATGAGCGGCATCGGCCCCATGGTAGAGGAACAAGCTCGCGTCCTTTTTCCGCTGCACTCACGCGTGTCTTCAGCCACCTCCACCTCCGTGAACCTGACGCCAATCTTGACGAGCTGCTGGAGCCTGTGGACGGCGAGCGCTACGCCGCTGCTGCCGAAGCCGTGAAGGGCCATGTGGAGGCCTTGTTGGAAAGTTCCATGCCTTCGATCCTGCGCCCATGGCAGGCGGTGCTGCTGATCCTACGGCCCCGGGTGGTGGTACATGTGAAGGTGATGCTGCCGCGGGAGTGGAGTCCCTGGCGGGCGATGGCGGTGTCCAAGGATGACTGACTTATGGCTTCTTTCCTGCTTAATTCCTGCAATGTGCACCATGCCTCGTGGAGGCGTTTAAACTTGCGTCTGGTATTGTGAAGACAATTATGGTTTGTAATATTTGCTTTGAGATTTTGCAGTTTTCTTCCTATTTGCTTTAGGTTCTACGTCGGCAGAGCCCGACCCCGTGCATACCTCAGCCGTCGTTGGCCCCGACCGGATCACCAGGACGGGACCAAGGAGTGACGGGCTGCGTGACCAGTTAGGCTTCTGAGTCGCGATGCTCAGGAGTCCCCTTGACACGCAAACAACTTATAGGAAGGGAACATATGTGTATATCTAGTGTTCTACATTGGCAGAGCCCGGCCCCGTGCATACCTCAACCACTGTTGGCCCCGAACGGATAACCAGGACGGGACCAAGGAGTGAGGGGCAATGTGACCAGTTAGGCTCCCGAGTCGCGATGCTCAGGAGTCCCCCTTGACATTCAAATAATCTTTATACCTTGGCTCCGCTCAGGGAGGGCGCACGACGACTAGGTCCGGAGGACCTGGCTGGCTGGCGTACGCTCGGGCGTAACCCACGCACAGCCCCCATGTCCAGCCCCCTCGCACGATGCTCCCGGGGGGAGGTACTGCGATGAGGCCAGACACTGAGCTTTGGGGCTCTAATACATCTCCAACATATCTACTTTTCCAAACACTTTTGCCCTAGTTTTGGACTCTAACTTGCATGATTTGAATGAAACTAACCCGGACTGGTGCTGTTTTCAGCAGAACTGCCAAGGTGTTACTTTTGGGCAGAAACAAAAGTTCTCAGAATGACTTGAAAATCCACGGAGATAAGTTTCAGAATATATAAAAATACTGGCAAAAGATGAAGGCCAGGGGCCCCACACCCTGTCCACGAGGGTGGGGGGCGCCCCCCCCCCTATAGGGTGCGCCCCCTGTCTCGTGGGCCCCCTGATGCTCCACCGACCTCAACTCCAACTCCATATATTCCGTTTCATGGAGAAAAAAATCAAAGAGGAAGTTTCATCACATTTTACGATACGGAGCCACCGCCAAGCCCTAAAACCTCTCGGGGGGGGGGGGGGCGGTGGCTAATCTGGAGTCCGTTCGGGGCTCCAGAGAGGGGGATTCGTCGCCATCGTCATCATCAACCATCCTCCATCACCAATTTCATGATGCTCACCGCCGTGCGTGAGTAATTCCATCGCAGGCTTGCTGGACGGTGATGGGTTGGATGAGATTTACCATGTAATCAAGTTAGTTTTGTTAGGGTTTGATCCCTAGTATCCACTATGTTCTGAGATGATGTTGCTATGACTTTGCTATCCTTAATGCTTATCACTAGGGCCCGAGTGCCATGATTTCAGATCTGAACCTATTATGTTTTCATGAATATATGTGAGTTCTTGATCCTATCTTGCACGTCTATAATCACCTATTATGTGTTATGATCGGACAACCCCGAAGTGACAACAATCGGGATACTTCTCGGTGATGACCGTAGTTTGAGGAGTTCATGTATTCACTATGTGCTAATGCTTTGGTCCGGTTCTCTATTAAAAGGAGGCCTTAATGTCCCTTAGTTTCCACTAGGACCCCGCTGCCACGGGAGGGTAGGACAAAAGATGTCATGCAAGTTCTTTTCCATAAGCACGTATGACTATATTTAGAATACATGCCTACATTACATTGTTGAATTGGAGCTTGTTCTGTGTCACGCTTTGTTATAACTATTACATGAGGAATCGCATCCGACATAATTATCCATCACTGATCCAATGCCTACGAGCTTTTCATATATTGTGCTTTGCTTACTTACTTTACCGTTGCTACTATTACAATCACTACAATACTGCTATCTTTACTTTTGCCACTGTTACCATTACTATCATACTACTTTGTTACTAAATACCTTGCTGCAGATACTAAGTTATCCAGGTGTGGTTGAATTGACAACCCAACTGCTAATACTTAAGAATATTCTTCGTCTCCCGTTGTGTCAAATCAATAAATTTGGGTTGAATACTCTACCCTCGGAAGTTGTTGCGATCCCCTACACTTGTGGGTTATCAAGACTAATTTCTGGCGCTGTTGCCGGGGAGCATAGCTCTATTCTCTGAGTCACTTGGGATTTATATCTGCTGATCACTATGAAGAACTTGAAAGATCAAAGAGCTAAAATCTATCCCTCAACTACGAGGGGAGGTAAGGAACTGCCATCTAGCTCTGCACTAGATTCTCCTTCTGTTATGAGTAAGATTGCGACACCTAAACCTGCTACTGCTAAGAATTCTGATATGTCGCATGTTATTGATGATGCCACTTCTGCTATGCATGATACTTATGATGAAACTACTTCTATGCTTGATACTACTGTGCCATTAGGTGAATTTCTTGATGAAAAACTTACTAGGGCTAGGGAGAATGAAATTATTGAAAATGAAATTATTGATGAAAGTGATGATGAAGGTTCTCCCCCTAGTTATGAATTGCCTGTTGTTCCTGAGGGTTATTTTATGAATGAAGAAGCTGCTAGAGCTATTTTTGCTTCAATGATAGATATGATCACTGGACAGCGGTCAAGAATATCCTGAAATACCTGAAAAGAACTAAGGATATGTTTCTCGTTTATGGAGGTGACAAAGAGCTAGTCGTAAATGGTTACGTTGATGCAAGCTTTGACACTGATCCGGACGATTCTAAATCGCAAACCGGATACGTGTTTATATTGAATGGTGGAGCTGTCAGTTGGTGCAGTTGTAAACAAAGCGTCGTGGCGGGATCTACATGTGAAGCGGAGTACATAGCTGCTTCGGAAGCAGCAAATGAAGGAGTCTGGATGAAGGAGTTCATATCTGATCTAGGTGTCATACCTAGTGCATCGGGTCCAATGAAAATCTTCTGTGACAATACTGGTGCAATTGCCTTGGCAAAGGAATCCAGATATCACAAGAATACCAAGCACATCAAGAGATGCTTCAATTCCATCCAGGACCATGTCCAGGTGGGAGACATAGAGATTTGCAAGATACATACGGATCTGAATGTTGCAGACCCGTTGACTAAGCCTCTTCCACGAGCAAAACATGATCAACACCAAGGCTCCATGGGTGTTAGAATAATTACTGTGTAATCTAGATTATTGACTCTAGTGCAAGTGGGAGACTGAAGGAAATATGCCCTAGAGGCAATAATAAAGTTATTATTTATTTCCTTACATCATGATAAATGTTTACTATTCATGCTAGAATTGTATTAACCGGAAACATGATACATGTGTGAATACATAGACAAACTGAGTGTCACTAGTATGCCTCTACTTGAGTAGCTCGTTTATCAAAGATGGTTATGTTTCCTAGCCATGGACAAAAGAGTTGTCATTTGATTAACGGGATCACATCATTGAGAGAATGATATGATTGACTTGACCCATTCCGTTAGCTTAGCACTTGATCGAGTATGTTGCTACTGCTTTCTTCATGACTTATACACGTTTACCGGAGGAACACTTTGTGTTCTACCAAACGTCACAACGTAACTGGGTGATTATAAAGGTGCTCTACAGGTGTCTCCGAAGGTACTTGGTGGGTTAGTGTATTTCGAGATTAGGATTTGTCACTTCGATTGTCGGAGAGGCATCTCTGGGCCCTCTCGGTAATACACATCACTATAAGCCTTGCAAGAAATGTAATTAATGAGTTAGTTGCTAGATGATGTATTACATAACGAGTAAAGAGACTCGCCGGTAACGAGATTGAACTAGATATAGAGATACCGACGATCGAATCTCGGGCAAGTAACATACCGATGACAAAGGGAACAACATATGTTGTTATGCGGTTTGACCGATAAATATCTTCGTAGAATATGTGGGAGCCAATATGAGCATCTAGGTTCCTCTATTGGTTATTTACCGGAAACGTGTTTCGTTCATATCTACATTGTTCTCGAACTTGTAGGGTCCGCACGCTTAAGGTTTCGATGACAGTTATATTATGAGTTTATGAGTTTTGATGTACCGAAGATTGTTCGGAGTCTCGAATGTGATCACGGACATGACGAGGAGTCTCGAAATGGTCGAGACATGAAGATTGATATATTGGACGACTATATTCGGACACCGGAATGGTTTTGGGGGTTATCAGATATATACCGGAGTACCTGGGGGTTATCGGAACCCCCCCGGAGGTTAATGGGCCTCATGGGCCCAAGTGATGGAAGAGGAGAGGCGACCAAGGGGCAGCCACGCGCCCCTCCCCCCAAGTCCGAATTGGACAAGGAGGGGGGCGGCGCCCCCCTTTCCTTTCCCCCTCTCTCTCCTTCCCTCTCCTCTCCTACTCCAACAAGGAAGGGGGGAGTCCTACTCCCAGTGGGAGGAGGACTCCTCCTGGCACGCCCCTCCTGGCCGGCCGACCCCCTCCCCCTAGATCCTTTATATACGGGGGCAGGGGGCACCTCTAGAGACAACAATTGATCTCTTGATCTCTTAGCCGTGTGCGGTGCCCCCCTCCACCATAGTCCTCCTCGATAATATTGTAGTGGTGCTTAGGAGAAGCCCTACGATGGTAGAACATCAAGATCATCACCACGCTGTTGTGCTGACAGAACTCTCCCTCGACACTTGGCTGGATCGGAATTCAAGGGACGTCATCGAGCTGAACGTGTGCAAGAACTCGGAGGTGTCGTAGTTTTAGTGCTTGATCAGTCGGGCCGTGAAGACGTACGACTACATCAACCGTGTTGTTCTAACGCTTCCACTTTTGGTCTACGAGGGTACGTGGACACACTCTCCCCTCTCGTTGCTATGCATCACCATGATCTTGTGTGTGCGTAGGAATTTTTTTGAAATTACTACGTTCCCCAACAGAAACACCTGAGAATCCTAATGATACTTCTATCTCTGATGCTGAAACACAATCCGGAGATGAACATGAACCTGATGATAATGCTACTAATGATGTTCATGTAGATGCTCAACCTAGTAATAATAATGATATAGAAATTGAACCAGCTGTTGGTCTTGATAACCCACAATCAAGAAACCAACGTTATGATAAGAGAGATTTTGTTGCTAGGAAACATGGTAGAGAAAGAGAACCATGGGTTCAGAAACCCATGCCCTTTCCTCCCAAACCATCCAAGACAAAGGATGATGAGGATTTTGAGCGTTTTGCTGAAATGATTAGACCTATTTTCTTACGCATGCGCTTAACTGATATGCTTAAAACAAACCCTTATGCTAAATACATGAAATATATCATTACGAATAAAAGGAAAATACCTGAAGCTGAAATCTCCACCACGCTTTCTAACTATACCTTTAAGGGTGGAATACCTAAGAAACTTGGTGATCCCAGAGTACCCACTATACCTTGCTCCATCAAAAGAAATTATGTTAAAACTGCCTTATGTGATTTAGGAGCCGGTGCTAGCGTTATGCCTCTTTCCTTGTACCGTAGACTTGAATTAAGTAAGTTGACACCTACTGAGATATCCTTGCAAATGGCTGACAAATCAACTGCCATACCTGTCCACATTTGTGAGTGACGTGCCTGTTGTTGTTGCAAACGTTACTATCTTAATAGATTTTGTCATTCTTGATATTCCTAAGGACGATAGTGTGTCGATTATCCTTGGTAGACCCTTTTTAAATACTGCATGCGCTGTTATTGATTGCAACAAAGGCAATGTCACCTTTCATGTTAATGGAAATGAGCACACGGTACATTTTTCGAGGAAACAACCTCAAGTTCACTGCATAAACTCTATTGGGAAAATTCCATCAATTATATTTGGAGGTTTTGAATTTCCTCTTCCTACAGCAAAGAAAAAGTATGATATTCTTATTATTGAGGATATTCATATCCCCGTTGAGGTGACCTAGTGTCACTTCAAAATTTCTCCGGTTTTATGTGATTCGGAATGAGTTTGTTAACAAGACTTGATCAACCTTGTTAGTGGATTCCTTTTGATGATCATGAGATGGATGAAACTAGAAGGCACAACCTTCTATACCCTTTTCTTTACTTTCTGTTACTTAGAATAAATAAAGTAGAAATAAAATATTTTGTCTGCTTTCTGAATTATCCATGCAATAAAAAATATCCCAAAAATAAAAGTGCTCCAAATGCCCTGCAAATTTAATATGATTTTTTATGGAATATTTGAGGATTTTAGGCATGAAGAATACTGCAGGGGGTCAAGCACCTGGTCACGAGGGTGGAGGGCGCCCCCCTATAGGGCGCGCCCCCTGTCTCGTGGGCCCCTGGTGGACCCCCTCCACTTATTCCTGCACCCAAACACTTCTTCTTCCTCCCAAAAAAATCATTATCCTGCTCAAGCACGAGTTCCAGCTCGTTTTGCTGCGATTTTCGATCTCCTTGCTCAAAGCCTCATTGACAAAACTACGAGATTGTTGCTTGATATGTGATTCCTCCATTGATCCAATTAGTTTTTGTTCTAGTGCTTTATTCATTGCAAATTCTTGTTGCCTTGGTGACCCTGTTCTTAAGCTTGCATATTAAATTTATGAGGTCCCAAGTAATTCTAATGCATGATATAGGCTCTAGTCACTTGTAGGAGTAGTTGTTATCTGTTCAGTTTTATTTACTTTTATTTTGAAGTTACTAAAAATTTCAGAAATATTGCAGAAAAAGAAATATGTTTAGGAAAATGTACCAAGGTGGTTCTTCAAGGAAGAAAGGACCTCGGCTCGCGATACGCGAGCTCGACGACAAACTACCAAGGGAAGCTTATGTACGGCCTTGTGAATGGCCGTCGGAGCCATTTATGGTTGCAGCGGGTATCAAGGATGAATTTGATGCATATGTGCGTAATGCCGACCTTGAGGCGTTCATGCAAGATAAGTGCCCACAGTACCAGTACTTAACTGATTCATTTGTGAGAAGGTTTGAATATACATCTTTGCACAATTCCCAAAGTGTCATGTTTGATATCTCCCCTAATAATAAACCACGCATTGCTTCTGGTTGTCCGCCGCACCTTTTTGCAAAAAAGTCCCTGATATTTTAGTTACTTAACCCACAGTTCTTTTTCTAAGTGGATCTGATAAAACCGTTTTCACCAAAAAAACACTTTACATCTGCCGACGTCCGTCGCCTAACCGCACACAGCGCCTCCATGCGCAGGCTCGGGCTCGAGCCTCCCGCCGCCCCGTCGGCCGACCACCGGAGCACCGCAGCCATACCAACGCCTTCTCAATCTACAACGTGCTTTCCAAGACCAAACAATGGAGTGACCCACTGGATTTGAGTTGTCTACAACATGGATGAGAGAGTTGAGAGAGAGAGAGCCGAGGTTGCTTGAAGACCTGCGGTAGGGCTGGAGCCAGTTGCGTGGCCCACATTGCGGACGAACGGGTGCTCCTCTTGAGCGACCTCCTCCTCCCGACGGCGGCACAGACAAGGGGCGGCAAATCCGGCTGCTTCGGCGTGGATCCAGCGACGGGACGGATAAATCGAGGTGGAGGAGCCCGAGTCCGACGGAGAGGCAGCCGATCGGAGGCGGGAAGAGCTCCAAGGCAGTGGGGCGGCAAATCCGGCTGCTCCGGCGTGAATCCGGCGACGGGGCAGACAGATCGAGGTGGAGGAGCCCGAGGCTGATGGAGAGGCGGCCGGTCGGAGGCGGGTAGAGCTCCAAGGCGGCGGTGGTGCTGCGCTGTTGTTCGGATCAACGCGGAGGAGCACGAGGGCGACAGAGAGGTGGCCGGCCCGTCGGTGGGACGAGCTCCAAGGACCAAGGTGTCCATAGTGCTGCGGATTGTTCCTTCGCGACTCTCTTCCCTGGAGAAAACAAAGATTAGAGAGAGTGAAGAAGGATAAGGGAAAAGCTGAGAGAGAGAAGGAGAGGCGCGGCGGCAGCTAGGCTGGCTCGTGGCACAGAGGAGCTCTTCTCTAGGTTGATTGGAGGAGGCAAATTTTTTTGGATGTGCTTCTCTAGCTAGGAAGCCGGCTGCTGGAGTGGGAACAAGGGGAAAATCTGCGAAGGGGAAAAACTGGCGCAGAAATAAGTGGGGTTGCGTCCTCAAAAGATAAGGCTGCGCGATAGCCTAGCGATTCCTATTCCACAACTTACATCTAGAGCATTCTCAGAATAAAAAAACGCCGTCGGCAGGCAATATGGCAAGACTGGCTACAAAATCAATCAAGCTGCTTTTTAGACTAGCTTTGAACATATAGTTTTATTTTTTACGGGAAGAACATGTATAGCCTCTTTGGGGAAAGAACGTGTATAGCTTATGGGATGAGTATATGATAGTCCCTCAGTTCCTAAAGTACAAGTCTTCTTTAGAGATTTCAGCGAAGACTACACACAGATGTATGTAGACATATTTTAAAATATACATTCATTCATTTTGCTATGTATGTAGTCAATATTAAAATCTCCAAAAAGACTTATATTTAGAAGAAGAGGGAATATAAAGTCGTAAAATCAACGGCACCTTTAATTTAGTACACCCTTTTTTTATTAAATCAATGGTGAAGGTTAAAACTTACTTCTTCGATTACGAGGGCATGATTGCCAAATTAAAAACTAACCAACTAATCATGTGTGTGCGCCCCTTCGATTACAAGGGCAGCAAATGGTAGCGGCCGGCGGCGGGAGGCACATGACAATAAACGCGGTGGGAATGGTACACAACAACGCACGACTCGGCATGGCTGGACAAGGGCATCAACGTTTGTAGTGTGTAGTAGGGCGTTGGTGATTTGCGAGCGTTATGCAGCTGATGTGGGGGCAATGGGGGCTCGATCGAAGGCAGCGTGTGTGCTTGGTTGTCAGTGTGCGGGCATGGCGGCACGTGTGTTGCATGGCGATGGCTGGCACTAACGGCGAGGTTGGCAGCGGCAGTGCAAGATGCGAGACACAACTCAGCATATACTCCCTCCGTTCCTAAATATTTGTCTTTCTAGAGATTTCAACAAGTGACTACATATGGAGCAGAATGAGTGAATCTACACTCTAAAATATGTCTATATACATCCGTATGTGGTAGTTCAATTGAAATCTCTAAAAAAACAAATATTTAGGAATGGAGGGAATAGAACACTATCATTCACTAATTGTTGCCGATGCAAGCAAGTAGGAAATTCTCACGAGGGATGGACGTAGGGGTGTATAGATATATGTACGCCTTGCCAAAGGTCCTTAATGCTCTTTTATATATTTTTGAGGGGGGTTGTACCCTTTCCTCTCTCTCCATCTCTTTCTTTGGAATGACACTCACAAGAGTGACATTGTACGGTCGCGTGGATGACATTGATTGGTACTGAATCTGCATATGTGCAGTAGGGCGGTGGCTCGTGTTGACCACGCCGGCGACACCTTGGCCCCCTCTATTTTTTTGTCGGCTCCCGGCTTTATCAACGAGGCGATGTGGATTTATTGTTTTTATATGATGAAATGTGGTTGCCTTCGTACGATACATCTTCACACGAGACAGGTTCCATTGATTACATGTCTCACTACCTTAGGTTAATCATATATGTCTTGCGCTTTCCTCTCTAAAAATCCCACTTTGCTCGACCCGCTAGCTTCTGATATGATGGATGGCATGTTAAAAAATTTCCCCCGGTGCAACGCACGGACACATTTACTAGTTTATGATAAATCTTATACCATGGACCTAGAAGATTTTATTACTGCTTGCAAACTCCCGGAGTGGGGAAGTAATAATGAACCTAGTAAATCTGAATATAAAGATTTTCTTGCTAATATCATTGTAGGAGAATCTAGGGACATAGCACAAGCTACCTTAGGGAGCATTCATTTTTCTTCTATACATTACTTTGCTCTCTTCGTTGGTAGATGTATTAATGGTAAAGATGAAGCATGGCACATGTGTGTCCCTGATTTGTGTATTCTCAAGAGTGTTGTATTAGGTGATAAACAATACAACTTGGGGGCAATTGTTGCACGTAGGTTGCATCATAATGGTTTAGCTGGAAACTTTTTCAGAGGAATTTATGCAACTCGTGTGGCTAATTATCATCAGATACCTATACATGAAAATGATACAGAATTGCTTCCTGTTTATTTAGATCGTAATGCTATGATTAGTCATCAATTCCTTGAAAGGAATGACCAATTCCTCCAATATCGATTAATTTTTGACAGACGCCGTGTCGTCCATATTACTCTCCCTGCTCCTACCCTTTTTGATTATCAGGAAAAACGAAGATATGTTGTCACCAGGGAGGAGACAAATGAACACGAGAGGAGGGCGGAGGCAGCCCGCCGCCAGGCAGCAGCCGAGGAGGCAATGACTGATGCATCTCAGTACGACCCCAGTTACAACTACGGATATCAGCCAGGCTATCCATGGCCATAAACCAACTTAGGCCAAAAGCCTAAGCTTGGGGGAGTACGTATTTCCGACCGACTTTACATTCATGTTCACACACTATTCTAGTCGTCGATGCTCATACTCTTTCATTATATTATCCATGCTAGCTTAAATTCTTTTTCTAGTTTTCTTCTTGTGTGTTTGATAAACTTTAAGAAAAACCAAAAAATTAGTTAGTTTAAACTCCAAGCTTGTAGTAATAATTAAAAAAGAAAACCCAAAAAGATTTCTCGTTCTTCTTTTACCTGTTGGGAGCTTTCCCGTGTAAATAGTTTTATTTCTTTTCTTTTCCTTTGGGGGTCAAGAGTAGAAGACCATATTAAAATTGTTTAGTGGCTCTCATATGCATGATTGTTGATTTAATATAGAGCCCATATTACCTTGTCTTCTCTCTTGAATTGAATGCTTGCAGATTCCAACTTAGTCCAATGCACGCACACTCTTCTTATTATACACATCATTCGACCGTGCAAGTGAAAGGCAATAATGACTATATATGATGGACTGATTGAGATGAGAGAAGCTGGTATGAACTCGACCTCTTTTGTTTTTGTAAATATGATGAGCTCATCGTTCCTGATTCAGCTTATTATGAAGTAGACATATTTCTAATGACATTTAGATATTATAGTTTCTTATGCCATGCTTAATTAGCTATGAGTAATAATGATTTACTTTGCGTGCCAACATGCTATTAAAATGATTGTGATGTGGTATGATGAGATGATATCCTCCTTTGAATGAATTGAGTGACTCGACTTGGCACATGTTCGTGCATGTAGTTGAAACAAAATCAACATAGCCTTCACGATATTTATGTTCATGGTAGATTATATCCTACTCATGCTTGTACTCAGTGTTGATTAATTTTAATGCATGTTCATGACTGTTGTCGCTCTCTCAGTTGGTCGCTTCCCAGTCTTTTGCTAGCCTTCACATGTACTAAGCGGGAATACTGCTTGTGCATCCAAATCCTTTAAACCCCAAAGTTATTCCATATGAGTCCACCATACCTTCCTATATGCGGTATCTACCTGCCGTTCCAAGTAAATTTGTATGTGCCAAACTCCAAACCTTCAAATGAAATTCTATTTTGTATGCTCGAGAAGCTCATGTTCCAACTAGGGCTGTCTGTATCTTCCCTGCTAGGTGGGTTATTCTCAAGGGGAGTGAACTCCGCTCCTCATTCAAGAGAAAATGGCTGGTAACCGGGATGCCTAGTCCCATGATCAAAAAGATCAAAGAAAATAAAAATAATTAAAGAAAACTCCCCCAGAATTGTTGTTAGTTGGAGGCACTCATTGTTTCGAGCAAGCCATGGATTGATGCTTGTTGGTGGTGGGGGAGTATAAACTTTACCATTCTGTTTGGGAACCTCCTATAATGCATGTAGTATGGAAGATATCGCCATCTCATAGTTGTTGTGTTGACAGTGAAAGTATGCAGCTCAAAATGTTATTTATATCTCTATTTTGAAATCGAGCTCTCGCACCTCTACAAATCCCTGCTTCCCTCTGCGAAGGGCCTATCTATTTACTTTTATGTTGACTCATCACCCTCTTATTAAAAAGCACCCGCTGGAGAGCACACTGTCATTTGTATGCATTACTGTTAGTTTATATTGGATATGACTTGACTGGATCTCTTTTACCATGAATTAAAATGTTTAGTCAGTCCTTGATCTTTAAAGGTGCACTACATTTATGTTTTGCGGTCTCAGGAAGGGCTAGCGAGATACCATTTTGTTATATCATATTATGATTATTTTGAGAAAGTGTTGTCATCCGAGTTTTATTATTATCGCTCGCTAGTTGATTATGCCATATATATGAGTAAACATGAGGCCTGAGTGTTATTGAGAATATGGTTAGTTCATAATCTTTGCTGAAATATTGAATGTTGTCTTTACATATTTACAACAACAAGAGCAAACAGAGTTTGTAAAAGTTTTTCTTTATCACTTTCAGTTTGTCAACTGAATTGCTTGAGGACAAGCAAAGGTTTAAGCTTGGAGGAGTTGATACGTCTCCAACGTATCTACTTTTCAAAACACTTTTGCCCTTGTTTTGGACTCTAACTTGCATGATTTGAATGAAACTAACCCGGACTGACGCTGTTTTCAGCAGAACTGCCATGGTGTTATTTTTGTGCAGAAACAAAAGTTCTCAGAATGACTTGAAAATCCACGGAGATAAGTTTCAGAATATATATAAAATACTGGCAAAAGATGAAGGCCAGGGGGCCCACACCCTGTCTAGGAGGGTGGGGGGCGCCCCCCCCTATAGGGCGTGCCCCCTGTCTTGTGGGCCCCTGATGCTCCACCGACCTCAACTCCAACTCCATATATTCTGTTTCGCGGAGAGAAAAATCAGAGAGGAAGTTTCATCCCGTTTTACGATACGGAGCCGCCGCCAAGCCCTAAAACCTCTCGGGAGGGCTGATCTGGAGTCCATTCGGGGCTCCGGAGTGGGGGATTCATCGCCATCGTCATCATCAACCATCCTCCATCACCAATTTCATGATGCTCACCGCCGTGTGTGAGTAATTCCATTGTAGGCTTGCTGGACGGTGATGGATTGGATGAGATTTACCATGTAATCAAGTTAGTTTTGTTAGGGTTTGATCCCTAGTATCCACTATGTTCTGAGATTGATGTTGCTATGACTTTGCTATGCTTAATGCTTGTCACTAGGGCCCGAGTGCCATGATTTAAGATCTGAACCTATTATGTTTTCATGAATATATGTGAGTTCTTGATCCTATCTTGCAAGTCTATAGTCACCTATTATGTGTTATGATCCGACAACCCCGAAGTGATAACAATCGGGATACTTCTCGGTGATGACCGTAGTTTGAGGAGTTCATGTATTCACTATGTGCTAATGCTTTGGTCCGATTCTTTATTAAAAGGAGGCCTTAATATCCCTTAGTTTCCACTAGGACCCCGCTGCCACAGGAGGGTAGGACAAAAGATGTCATGCAAGTTCTTTTCCATAAGCACGTATGACTATATTCGGAATACATGCCTACATTACATTGATGAATTGGAGCTAGTTCTGTGTCACCCTATGTTATAACTATTACATGAGGAATCGCATCCGACATAATTATCCATCACTGATCCAATGCCTACGAGCTTTTCATATGTTGTGCTTTGCTTATTTACTTTACCGTTGCTACTGTTACAATCACTACAATACTGCTATCTTTACTTTTGCCACTGTTACCATTACTATCATACTACTTTGCTACTAAATACCTTGCTGCAGATACTAAGTTATCCAGGTGTGGTTGAATTGACAACTCAACTGCTAATACTTAAGAATATTCTTTGGCTCCCCTTGTGTCGAATCAATAAATTTTGGTTGAATACTCTACCCTCGAAAGCTGTTGCGATCCCCTGCACTTGTGGGTTATCAGGCTCCCTGAGGTTGATACGACCATGAGGCCGCCCCCAGTTGTTTATCACCAGCGCGGAGCATAGTGCTTCCATATGTGTACGGGCATAGCCGCTCCTCGGCAGTGTCGACGGCCAGCGCGGAGCATGGTGCTTCCACTGGTGCGTGGGAGGGGGGCTCCCTGCTGCGGAGAGCCCCCGGGGCGTGTACAGCCCCGCCCTGACATGTGGCTTGCACGACAGGGCTAGAGGATGTGTATCTGGGCACTCGTGAGCCAGCACGGGACTCACAAGGCCCTACCTCAAGGAGGGTTGTGCCTGGTCTTGGGTCTTTGACAGATGTGTGTTCCTGCGAGACGGTTAGGTACGAGTGCTCTGCGTCCTCAGGTCCCGGCCCTCGAGCAAGCTCAGCCGCCACTGGTATGCCAGGTCGCGATGTCGTAGTCAAGGCCAGGGGGTGAGGGCTGGAGATCTAGTAAGAGCTCCTGGGTCGCGATGCTCAGGAGCCCCCCTTTTAATGCGCAAGCGAATTGGTAGGTGGCAATCGAGCAGGTGATAATCATAGGTAGATTAGGCATGAAAGGTAATTGGCTTAGGTAAATGCGGAATGGATACATGCCACTGGGTCAGACCCAAGCGGCTTGGGGATGATGCAGCCCGAGGGGCGCCCCCAGCAAATCAAGCCAAAGACATAAAAAGAGATACATGCCGCAGGGACGGACCCACGTGTCCTGGGAATGATGCCGCCCTAAGGGCGCTTGAGGGAGTCCTGGATAAGGGGGTATCCGGACAGCCGGACTATATACTTTGGCCGGACTGTTGGACTATGAAGATACAAGATTGAAGACTTCGTCCCGTGTCCGGATGGGACTCTCCTTGGCGTGGAAGGCAAGCTTGGCGATTCGGATATAGATCTCCTTCTCTGTAACCGACTCTGTGTAACCCTAGCCCTCTCCGGTGTCTATATAAACCGGAGGGTTTAGTCCATAGGACAGAACAACAATCATACCATAGGCTAGCTTCTAGGGTTTAGCCTGTCGGAGTAATGGGCCATGGGTAGGCTAACCCGAGCCCCAGAGCCTTTCGAAACATTGGGGCAGAATGCGCCCCTCAAGACCCCACGATGAAGAGCCGCCTCCTGGGAGTCGGCATCAACCATCCCTCACGGCCGAGTCCCAGGGATGGCTTCGAGGTAGGCCAACTCTCAGGTGACGGCTTCCAGATAAGCCGACTCTTAGCTGACGACTTCCAGAGAAGCCGGCTGTGGGAGTCGGCCCGCGACTCCGACCTCCTCCTTCCTGCGCCACGATGGGCGGGGTGGAGTACGGTCGCATCATGGCCGTCTCTACCCCGCTTATGAGGGGCTGGCATGGCTACAGTGCACCGTATCACTGGAGATCTCCATCATGGCGCGGCACTGTTGCCATGCCTGCCCTGCCCTCTGCCCTCGTGGGCGGCGCACTGTGCCCACGACGGCCTACCAGTATGGCACAGAGACGGCGGGACCCACCGGTCAGCGGGAGCACTGAAGACGGCGAGAGCGCCACAAAGACGGCCCCGTGGGAGTCGGCTCCCTGGAGTCGGCCGGCCCCTCCCACGGGCCCCGCACAACATTAACCAGATAAGATGGGGAATGGCGACAGTGATCTCCCGCCAGACGGCGGCACTGTTGCCATGACCCCATGACCAAGCCAGCGTCATCAGAAGTACCTCTACAGTACCAGGCCTGTCAACGGGGCCCGCCAGTCGGCTGGCCCCAGGAGTCGGCGGAGACGACGGCGGCCTGAGAGACAGACAGCTGGGACCCGCGCCCAGCCGGATTACCATTTTATCCCTGGGGGGCAGGCCTATATAAGCCCCCCGGGGCACCCATGCAACGGGGATAGCCTCTTTAGCATTAGACCGATCATATAGGAAGGAGGGAGCTAGCCTTGCCCTCTCCTACCTCCAGAAACAGCTCTAGGAGCACCATTGTATTCACTTTGCCATAGTGATCATGCGGAGACCCCGCAGAGCAGCAGTAGGGGTGTTATCTCCTCGGAGAGCCCTGAAGCTGGGTAAGATCCACCAGCGTGCATGTCTTCGCCTCATCCCGCTTCCGGGCACCGGTGACGTTCTACTCGCTCCCACCATGATAAGCCATCTGTTGGCATATGTCGTACCCAACCCCCGACATTTGGCACCCACCGTGGGGTGAGGTGCACCATCGTCCGGAGACCTGCTCTGGACGGGAACCCTTTTCCTCCCTGACGAGCACAGTCATCCCGGCATGCCAGACGGAGTCTGCGCCGATGCACTGCACGGTGCTGAGATCGCCTGCGCGGCCAGCTGCCTCGCCGAGCTTATCGGCGAGGTTCGCCTCTCCGATGAACCTGCGTCCGACGCAGGCACGAGCGGCCCCGAGAGCCTCCTCGCAGGTCTCCTCGACCAACTCCACGTCGCCGGCGAGCCTGCCATAGACCTGGAGTCCATAGGCTCCACCGACCCGATGCTGGTCGACTCCGACACCACGTCGCTCGACGTGTTCCCCACCAACGTGGTGGTCTACGACGAGCCGCTCCCTTGCGCGGAGAGCGGCGGAAGCACCGTCACGGAGGTCCTCGTCCTTGCTCACGGCAAGCGTTCCGGCGAGGGGGCTCGCGACCCACTTGATGCGGCCCTGCAAGACCTGACCGCGCCGATTCCGGGAGACGCTGACACTGAGACGCTGGAGGCGCGCCGCCTCCAACTCGTCGAGGGCGCGAAGAAGCTGGCAGGCATGAGACACTTGTCAGAAGTCTACCAGCGTGAGATGGATCGCGCTGTGGACGGCTCGCCGGCTCCAACTGGGCCTAGCTGCCTAGGCGCGGTTCGGCAGCGTGGCGCGGCCATCGCCAGCCTGTTCGGGGCCGATCGCCCTGTGTACGCCACGCCTGCGGAGAACATCCGCGCTGCCCAGGCGGTGGCAGATGAGCTGGACAACTTCGAAGGTGAAGAGCGCCGCCTGATGATGGAGCGAGTTCAACAGCTCCTCGACGCGGCTGCCGCGCAGAACGAAGTCAGTTGCCGCACGGAGGCGCCACGGCGACAAATCGATGACTTGCCTCCCCGCCGAGAGCAAGGCGCGATGTCTCGGACACCAACATGCGGTGTTCGCGGAAGAAAAGACAAGGATCCGGCTGTCAGCCATAGTCGGACTCGCATCACCATCGAGCACGACCAAGACGGACGCCCCAAAGCAGTGGAACGGCGGGACGACTATCTGCCTCCCCCTCCTCACAGGGAAAGGCAAGTCTCCCTGCCACCCGTAGAGCATCCGACTCTCGGCGACCACCTTGGCCGCCGAGAGGGAGTCGGAGAGAATGACGCCCGCCACCGGATCGACCGACTCCACCGATCCCTGGCGTTGGAAGAACAAGACGAGTTGGGTCCTCCCTGTTTCGGACCCCGCATCCGAGACGAGCCCTTCCCCAAGGGGTTCACGCTCCCCCGAGATACACCCAAGTACACCGGATCCGTGAAGCCGGAAGATTGGCTAGTTGACTACTCTACGGCCGTCAACATAGCGAACGGCAACAAGCGTGTTGCCGTAAAGTATGTTCCACTCATGCTCCAGGGCACGGCCCGGACATGGTTGAATAGCCTGAAGCCCCGCAGCATCGACAGCTGGGTCGACTTCACCGAGGCCTTCGTCCGCAACTTCACGAGCACGTACAAGCGACCTCGCAAGCCTCGCCAACTCTCCTTGTGTGTGCAAGGCCCCGACGAGTCCACTCGCGACTACCTCATGCACTGGGCCGAGCTTCGGAACTCTTGCGAGGGTGTGCACGAGGTGCAGGCTATCGAGTACTTTACTGCAGGGTGCAGAGAAGGCACCCTCCTCAAGCACAAGCTCCTCTGCGATGAGCCGAAGACCCTCGATGAGTTGCTGGTCACGGCAGACAAGTACGCCACGGCCGACTCCTCCATGAAGGCGGAGATTCAAGTTAGTGCGACTGGCAAAGTCGCCCCTCAGGCTCCAAGAACTCCGGCCAGGGACACCAGTCGGCGGCAACAGCAAAGCGACCACAAGCGCAAAGCCCCACAGCCGGCAGGTGGCGACAGTCGAAGACCAACAGCCGGAGGGGCAGCCTCCGACCAAGCGATAGAAAGGCCGCAAGTCCAACTGGTTGCCGGCCTTCTCCTACGAGCAGACTCTAGATGGCCCCTGCAAGTTCCATAGCGGTGCAAAGCCGTCAAATCACACCACCCAGAAATGCCACTGGCTCACCAGAATCGCCAAAGGAGACGGCCTACTCCCTCCCCCGCCTGCTGGGCCGCCGCCTCCACCGCCGCCTCAGCAGCCGGCTGTCAGGCCAGTCGGCACGATACAAGACGAGTTCCCGGATGAGCACGGAGCCTATGTGGTGTTAACCAGTGTGGCTGACGATCGACGCAGCAGGCAGCAGCAGTAGCAAGAGGTGAACGCAGTCGCGTCAAGCACTCCAGAGTTCATGCACTCGTCCGAGAGGCCTATCAGTTGGAGCAGAGCTGATCACCCAGAGGTGATGCCGAATCCAGGCTCCTATGCCCTGGTCTTAGGCGCCACACTTGCCATAGATAGGCGGGTCGCTCGTTTCTCGCGAGTGCTGATAGACGGAGGCATCAGTATCAACATCCTGTACAAGGATACCATGGAGAAGTTAGGAATCAAGCGGAGACAGCTTCAAAGCAGCCGGACTGTGTTCCACGGCATTGTTCCCGGCCTTTCCTGCTTGCCAATCGGCAAAATCCTGATAGACGTCCTCTTTGGGGACAAAGATCATTTCCGCCGAGAGCCAGTTTGGTTTGAAGTGGTGGACCTCGAAAGCCCGTACCATGCGTTGCTTGGCCGACCTGCCTTGCCCAAATTCATGGCGGTCCCCCACTACGCCTACCTCAAGATGAAGATGTCGAGTTCCAAGGGGATTCTAACCATAGCCGGCGACTACAGAAAGTCGTCTTCCGCGGCCGAAAGCAGTCGGCTGGCCGAGTCCTTGGTGATCGCAGCTGAGAAGCGGCTTCTTGATCGGGTTGTGGTGATGGCCGACAAGCAGCCTGAGATGTCGCCCGACCCCAAGGAGTCGGAAGCAGAAGGATCATTCAAGCCGGCCAGAGAAACGAAGATGATACCCTTGGACCCAGAGCACCCAGAGAGGTACGCTATCATGGGTACAAACCTTGACAGCAAATAGGAAGGCGAGCTCGTCGATTTCCTTCGTGAGAATCGAGACATCTTCGCATGGTCCCCTAAAGACATGCCAGGTGTACCGACAGAATTCGCCGAGCACAAGTTACATGTCCGGTCTGATGTGAAGCCCGTCAGGCAGCCCTTGCGCCGCCTGTCAGAAGAGAAGAGAAGAGTTGTTGGAGAAGAGATAGCCCGGCTCCTGGCAGCCGGCTTCATTATGGAAGTGTTTTTCCCAGAATGGCTAGCAAACCCAGTCCTGGTGCTGAAGAAGAACAAGCAGCGGCGGATGTGTATCGACTACACAAGCCTCAACAAAGCCTGCCCCAAGGATCCATTCGCTCTGCCAAGGATTGATCAGGTGATAGACTCCACGGCCGGATGCGAGCTCTTGAGTTTCCTAGATGCATATTCTGGATATCACCAGATCAAGCTGAACTCGGCTGACAGACTGAAGACCGCCTTCATCACGCCGTTTGGTGCCTTCTGCTACCTGACCATGACATTCGGCTAGAGAAATGCCGGCGCCACCTTTCAGCGTTGCATGCAGAAGTGCCTCCTCAAGCAACTCGGCAGAAACGCCCACGTCTACGTGGATGATGTAGTGGTGAAGACGGAAAAGCGTGGAACACTGTTGGAAGACCTCAAAAAAACCTTTTGAGAATCTGCGCCGATTTCAGATCAAGCTCAACCCCGAGAAGTGCGTCTTCGGAGTACCATCCGGCCAACTCCTTGGCTTCCTGGTCTCTGAACGCGGCATAGAGTGCAACCCTGTGAAGATCAAGGCCATCGAGAGGATGGAGGCACCCAGACGACTGCTAGACGTGCAAAAGTTCACCGGCTGTTTGGTGTCCATCAGCCGATTCATCAGTCGGCTGGGCGAGAAGGCCCTCCCCTTATATCAGCTCATGAAGAAGATGACCTTTTTTGAGTGGACTCCCAAGGCGGACGAAGCTTTTCTCCAACTGAAGAAAATGTTGACTACGCCCCCTGTGCTGGCGGCCTCGACTCCCAAAGAGCCCATGCTCCTATACATTGCCGCCACCAGCCGGGTAGTCAGCACAGTCATTGTAGTTGAGCGCAAGGAGGAAGGCAAGGTGCTACCTGTCCACAGACGGGTATATTACCTGATCAAAGTACTGTCGGCCTCCAAGTAGAACTACCCCCACTACCAGAAGATGTGCTACGGCCTGCACTTTGCCGCCAAGAAATTGAAGCCTTACTTCCAGGAGCATCCAATCACTGTGGTCTGCATAGCCCCACTTGCTGAGATCATCGGAAGCTGAGATGCTTCTGGCCGAGTGGCCAAATGGGCCATCGATCTGGCTCCCTACACCATCTACTACCAGCCCCGCACCACCGTCAAGTCGCAAGCACTGGCCGACTTCCTCGTCGACTGGGCCGAGACCCAGTACCTGCCGCCAGCACCCGACTCCACCCATTGGCGGATGCATTTCGACGGCTCCAAGATGCACACCGGCTTGGGAGCCGGCGTCGTCCTCACTTCCCCCAAAGGCGACAAGCTCAGATATGCACTGCAGATCCATTTTGCCGCCTCCAACAACGTCGCTGAGTACGAGGCTCTCATTCACGGGCTCCGACTTGCCAATGAACTCGGCATTCGCTGGATCCTGTGTTATGGCGACTCTGACTTGGTGGTCCAGCAGTCATCTGGCGATTGGGACGCCAAGGATGCAAACATGGCGAGCTACCACTTTCTTGTACAGCAACTCAGCGGATACTTCAAGGGGTGCGAGTTCCTCCACGTGCCAAGGAATGACAACGACCAAGCAGACGCCTTGGCACGAATCGGCTCCACCCGCCAAGCAATACCATCCGGAGTCGCCCTTCGGCGCCTCCTCAAGCCGTCTGTCAAGCCTTCACCAGAATCAGACTCCATCTTCGTGTCGGCTCCACCCGAAGAAGTCGGATCCGACTCCAAGAGCGCTCCAGTCAAAGCCAGCCCGGGGACTTCAGAACCCGGCCTGGGGACTATGGCGACCAATCCGATGACTCCAGAACTCGGCCCGGGGACTGCTCCAGTTGGCCCAGGGGACTTCATGAATCCAGCAAGCAGCTGCGGACTCCAACCCGCCGCCTCCCAGCCCAGCCGCCCTTGTCCAAGTCGCAGTACTGGTAGTCAAAGAAATAGCAGCACCCTCATGGGCACAGCCCATCCTCAAGTTCCTAGTGAGCAAAGAGCTGCCAATTGATGAAACTTTGGCTCGACAAGTACAACGCCAAGCGGCAGCCTACACCATAGTCAACAGAGAGTTGGTCAGGCGCAGCGTCACTGGCGTCTACCAGCGTTGCCTCGAGCCAGAGCAAGGCCAAGCGATCCTAAAAGATGTCCATCAGGGCGAGTGCGGCCACCATGCGGCTTCAAGAGCACTTGTCGCCAAAGCATTTCCACACGGTTTCTTCTGGCCGACTGCCCTAGAAGAGGCCAAATAATTGGTTCAAAAGTGCAAAGGGTGCCAGAAGTTCCGCTCCAAGCCACATCAGCCGGCTTCGGCACTCAAGACTATCCCCATCGGATGGCCCTTTGCGGTTTGGGGCCTGGATATGGTCGGACCATTCAAAACAGCCCGCGGCGGCCTAACTCACTTACTCGTCGCGGTGGACAAGTTCACCAAGTGGATAGAGGTAAATCCCATCAAGAAGTTGAATGGTTCGACTACGGTGACTTTCATCGCCGACATCACGACTTGGTACGGCATACCGCATAGCATCATCACCGACAATGGCACAAACTTTGCCAAAGGTGCCTTGGCCCGTTTTTGCGCGACTCAGGGCATCAGGCTGGACTTAGCGTCCATTGCCCATCCGCAGTCAAACGGCCAGGTAGAGCGAGCAAATGGCTTCGTCCTGTCTGGCATCAAGCCTCGACTGGTCGAACCACTGGAGCGTTCGGCCGGCTGTTGGCTTGATGAGTTGTCAGCCGTCCTCTGGAGTCTGCGCACGACTCCAAACAAATCAACCGGCTTCACACCCTTCTTCCTCGTCTACGGTGCTGAAGCCGTCATCCCAACGAACATAGAGTTCGACTCTCCGCGAGTCACCATGTACACCAAGGAAGAAGCAGAAGAAGCACAGCAAGATGGTGTCGATCTGCTGGAAGAGAGCCGGCTGTTGGCACTCAGCCGGTCCAGCATCTACCAGCAGAGCCTGCGCCGATACTACAACAGGAAGGTCAGGCTAAGATCTTTCCAAGAGGGCGACCTTGTGCTCCGGTTGATCCAGCGAATAGCCGGCCAGCACAAGCTATCGGCGCCTTGGGAAGGCCCCTTCATTATCATCAAGGTGCTGGGAAATGACTCCTACTACCTGATCGACGCTCAAAAGCCCCGAGCACGCAAGAGGAACGACTCTGGCAAAGAGACGGAGCGCCCATGGAATGCAAATCTTCTCCGAAGATTTTACAGTTGATGCAGTATGTATCACGCTACCTGTTGGTGTCAAAACAAGCGGATCTCGGGTAGGGGGTCCCGAACTGTGTGTCTAGGCGGATGGTAACAGGAGACGAGGGACACGATGTTTTACCCAGGTTCGGGCCCTCTTGATGGAGGTAAAACCCTACGTCCTGCTTGATTAATATTGATGATGTGGGTTACAAGAGTAGATCTACCACGAGATCAAGGAGGCTAAACCCTAGAAGCTAGCCTATGGTATGATTGTTGTTTGTCCTATGGACTAAGGCCATCCGGTTTATATAGACATCGGAGAGGGCTAGGGTTACACAGAGTCGGTTACAAAGGTAGGAGATCTACATATCCGTATCGCCAAGCTTGCCTTCCACGCCAAGGAAAGTCCCATCCGGACACGGGACGAAGTCTTCAATCTTGTATCTTCATAGTCTTGGAGTCCGGCCGATGATGATAGTTCGGCTATCCGGACACCCCCAAGTCCGGAACTCCCTCAGTAGCCCCTGAACCAGGCTTCAATGACAACGAGTCCGGCGCGCATATTGTCTTCGGCATTGCAAGGCGGGTTCCTCCTCCGAATAATTTATAGAAGATTGTGAACACCAGGATAGTGTCCGGCTCTGCAAAAATAAATTCCACATACCATCGTAGAGAGAATAATATTACACAAGATCAATCTGCTGACGTATTCTGTGGCGTGACATCACACCACTTCCAAGCCTTTACTCGAATTGTTTTTATTGTTCCACCTCAGCGCGTTTAGCGAGGCGGTTTCCTTGGCACGTCTTGTCGAAGCAGAGATCATGTTCCCCTTATTTCGGGATTCCCATCAATACGGATGTGGGTAACCCAACTGCGCCCGTTGCCACGCCCCCTCCATCGAAGGCGGGTTCCAAACGGTCACGGGGACGAGTCTTGGTATTCTTCCTCTTTATAATGAGACCAAGGCCCGTTCTTTTTATTCAATCCTCTATCGAATCCGCCCCTCTCCCCGAGTTCCAACACCCAGGGCTCCAAATTCAGGTACCTTCGATCTTCGACAATGTCCGGTCCTAATCTACGAGGCCAGTGGATGCCCTCCTCCGTCATGGAGGAGGACGTGCTAAAGCTGAGAGATGCCAAGTATCTAACCTACGAGATTTCGCATAGGCTGCCTGCCCGAGGGCAAGTTATCCCAACTCCCGAGCCTGGCGAGATCGTCGTGTTCGTGTCTCACTTCCGTCGGGGTTTAGTCTTCCCGACGGATCCCTTCATGAGGGGGCTCATGTTTTACTATGGGCTGGAATTCCACGACCTGGCTCCGGAGTCCATCCTTCATATCTCATCATTCATTTTCGTATGTGAAGCCTTCCTCCGCACTACCCCTCACTTCGGCTTATGGCTCAAAACCTTCAACGTGGAGCCGAAGATGATTGAGGGGCGTCAGGCAGAGTGCGGAGGGGCGGTTATAAGCAAGAGGGCCGAAGCTCCATGGCCCAAGGGCTCTTTCCAAGAGGAGCTCGGCTTGTGGCAACAGGAGTGGTTTTATATCACCGCTCCCCGGGGCAGCAGGCAGAAGCCGCCGCCCGTCTTTCGCTCGGGCCCTCCACAGCAGCTGACGTCATGGGTCAACAAGGGGCGTGACTGGGGGCCGCCCAAAGACGTCCCCCTGTTGCAGGACCGGATTCGAGGCCTCCAAGAAAGGGAGATCAATCTGGTCGCAGTGGTGCAGGTCATGTTGATCCGGCGCCTACTGCCCTGCAAACGTCGCCCCCTCCGCCTGTGGGAATTTAATCCGGAGGGGCCACGAGCTCTTCAACACTTCATGGGTTTGACTCCCATGGAGATGTATAAACTGTTCTTCGGATCGCAAGAGACGCATCCGGAATTGACCGAGGACGCTGGCCTAAGCTGCAATCGCCCGGATACTCAAGTAAGTAGCCCTGTGTCCGGACACACCGTCCATTCATTTATCGTGAGCTTGCCTTTTAACCAGCTATCCCTGGACAGGAGTGGATAGCGCAAGCAAAACTGATACGGTGTCCGGCCCCCCTCCCTGAGACCACGCAGGATCCCGTGTTAATCAAAATGTTGGAGGTTGCACCTTCGAATGAGGGCGAAGGGGGGCACGGGGAAACTGTCACCTCTGCCAAGGAGGCGTTTAGTAAGGGAGGAATCGAGAGTCCCTCCTTCCAGGGGGAGAAGAGGAACGCTTCCGAAGACCCGGAGGCCAAGGCCTCAAAGCGGGGAAAGAAATCTGTACCGGAAGGTCCTGCGCCAGAAAGCGCCCCGGCCGTACTGTCTCCTCGGAGGAATCAGCCCTCTAACGAGCCGTAAGTGAAAAGGGGGATTTTATAATTATCAGACACCCCTGCTTAATGTCTAAAGGTAACGAAGTTTTTACCTTGTAGTTCGGATCTCAGCCCATCTCAGCACAGCTCATCTTCGGGAGACCTTCGTCCGGAGATGATGGAAAGCGAAACGCCTTCATCTGCCGCCCCATCGTGCGGGGCGGACGACCCTGAGGTGTCGTCGCGGAGGGTCTCCCCGAGTCCGGCGGGACCGGAGAGTTCGGCGCCCATTGGAGTACGGCCGGTGGAGCTGCAGGATTTGCTTAAGAGGGCGTCCATCTCAGAAGATCACCGCACATTAATGGGTGATGTGATTGAGAGGATCTCGTCCGCCGAAATCGGGTTGTATGAGGCCGTCGGAAGTTTACTGACGAGATTTGAGGTACGCAAAAAATGACATACCTGTTGACAGTTTTGCACATGAAGTGCGCCCTGTATAGATAGTAGCCCCCGAGACTTGGTATGCTGTCGAAAACGACAGCGTGCCTAGGATCGTAATCTCAGTTATTAACTGTCGCCTTTCCCATGCAGGTGGCGGAACGTTCGGTGGCCAGCCGGACTGATGAATTTGCCGAGCTGAAGAAGCAACTCGACACTGCAGATGCGGACATCTCGCTGGTCAATAGACGACTTGATGAGTCACAAGGTATGTGGTTGCCCCGCGGTTGGTTAGTAAGGGAGCTGACGCCCATTCCTTACAAATTGTATGCTTAGATGCAGATGGTGCTGCTGCTGTGGAAGACCTTCGAGCAGAACTTGCGCGGGCCAAGGAGCAAGCCAGAAAAAGCGAGGCGGCTGCCTTGAAGGCAGCGGAAGGGCTAGAAGCCGAGAAGGCTGCTCACTGCCGAAGCAGGGAGGAGATGGCTGGAATGGCCATGAAATTAAGAGTTGCTACCGACCGCCTGGAGGTTCTTGAAGGAGAACGCCGAGCGGAGCAAGAGGACCTGAAGAAGGCCGATGCCGAGGCCAAGGATGCCCGTAGTGCGATGCGGGCTATGAAGGAGGAACTGCGTCAGGTCGGAGACATTGTGGCTGGAAAGCCCTTTATGCTGCGTAGGAAGTTCACGGATCCGAAGTATGCTCAGCTGGGCCGATTGTATGGTGCGGAGGATCCTTATCTGGACTTGGCGGCGAGTGCGGCTGACGCAGTCGTGCACTTTCGAAGCCAGGAGGATCATGAAATGGAAGAGCTTTTCTGGTCTCAATTCCATAGTCCGGAGCGTCCACTTCCGTTGAGTGATCGGCTGGTTGAGTGGGCTGAGCTGAATAGATTGTCCGGACTGGCCATGACGGATGTGGTCACTCATCTGTGGCCGAAAAGGCCCAAGCCGAAGAGTTATTTTGGCTTGTTGCAGCAATTCCTTGGGGCAATGCCGCATATTAAGGCGATGAAGCAGTCGGCATGCATAGAAGGTGCGCGGATGGCTCTCGCCCGTGGTAAAACATACTGGGCGGAGATGGATGCCACCGCTGTTGCATCCCGGGGTTCGGACAAAAGCCGATTCCCCACCGAGCATTACTTTGAGGAAGTCCTGCAGGGCGCTCGTATAATAGAGTCGCAGTGCTCGAAAGATGTTATGTTTGAATGACATGTATGATTTCTAAGATCATGTTTATAATGCAATGACTTTTTATACTTGTGTGTTCAAGTATTGAACTATCTCCTGTGCGGCCGTATATGTATGTATAATCTGAAAGATGGCAGTCTTTGGCTTCAGCCCCCACGCACATGGTGCGGGGGTGTTTGCAAAAAGAAAAACGCTTTTTCACACTTAATCCAACGTCTTGGTCCTTTTAAGGAGGTGATAGCATAGCAAACTAGGCAACCGGACTATAATGCTTTATCACTTTCACTTAGCCATAGGAGCTCGAATGTGGGGCTACTATATAGCCCCTGATGGCACCGCGCTTCTCCGAACTCGGGGCGCGTATGTGCCTGACCGGGAAGCGGTCCTTCGTCAAAGCGGAGGAATTCTAAACATTCCAATGGTCGATCGAGTGGTTGACCAGTCTCTCGCTATATCATGACAGTCAGTTTTCGGCTTTCTCTACTGAGGTGCTCTCCCGGCCGAACCGGGGCACAATCGCAGTAGTTCTCCTGGTGCCGCGTTAGCCGATGATACGGAACGTAAGGCAGCAAAACACAGGAGCCGGGCAAACCCAACATTTGACCAAAGACATGATTCGGAGCTGATGCATATAAGGCCTAACTCGAGACGCCGAACACTCCCTGAGGTGTTCGGTCTTTATGATATCGGGCAGAATAAAGCCCTAAGCCCCTAGTGTCCAGGTATAGGCGAAAACTTCTGACGCGGCCGATGCCAAAACGCCAGCCTCCTCCTCGGCTCTGGTAGGAAACCGGGGGATGTGTATCAACAAGAGACAGTGAGAAAGGTTTACGTAGGGTCTTAATCTGAAAAGAATCCTTGCAACGGGTCCCTACTGCACGTCTGCGCCTGTGTCTCCGTTGTGCTGTATCCTGGACGGGTGTAGCACGTGCTTCATCTGTAAAAGAGAAGGACTTAGTTTCTAAGAAATATCGTGCAAAAAGTGTATCAAAATAAAGTATAATTTGGAAGATGAAGAAATTTGAGCTTTATTGGCTTTCATCATTTATGCGCGCGGCCCCCTAAAAAAAGGGTATGCGGCTGGGAAGCCCCTTGTTAAGTTACGCCGGACTCGTCTAACCATGTCCGAGGTCTAAATGACCCGTTTTTAGGGGTTTTGACCTGCAAGGTCGGAATAATGTGTGGCTGTGGAGGCAGCCGCACATTCTCCATGGTCGAGAGACACCTGGAGTTTTAAGAATATGCCACGTGGACCGGGCATTTTTAAGCGTAAGAGACGCGTAATGTGGTATTGCATTAAAGCGGGCGAAAGCTGCACGCCCCAGTAGTGCTTAAGGGCTACTGCTAAATGGGGCGATGGAGAGTGAGCTTTTCGCGACGGAGGTTGTCGGATGAACCAAACACGACCTCTAGTGGTACAGAACCTGTAAAATTGGCTAAGAAGGCCTGGCGTCACTTCTTTGAAGGAAGTGCTGCTATAGCGAATTTTGGTGGGTTCTATCCCCAGTCTGCGGACGGTGTCCTGGTGTAGCAGGGGACGCACTGCGTGTTATCACGCGAAGTGAGTTCACTGTTTTGACTTCTAATGGGAAAGTCTTTTGGTTTCCGGAGCGCTGCTTTTGGGTTTCTTCACTTTCACTTGGTGTGTCGAGCCCTTTGTGTTCGACGTTAAGTCGGCCGGACTGCTTGAAGACCCAACAATCTCTAGGGTATGGTTTGCAGGCTTCCCAGAGGTACCGTGTATTCGACACAGTCTATCTAGAATCTTGTTTAGGTTGGAAGCTCGTCACTGTTATCCTTTAGGGGCAGTGTTTTGTTGTTTGGCCGAGAGCTTTTGAATCCGGCGTTGACCGCCGTACTATTTGGGCCATTTTCCTTATTCTGGCGCTGATCTTTTTTGCGTCGTGATTTCCCATTTCCATCCCCGATTTCGGATGTACTCGGGTCGCTGGTGCTGCATCTAGCCAACCAGCTATCTTCCCCCGCGCAAAAGCGGGTCATGAGACTTGTTAGTGCGGCCATTGTTCTTGGTTTTTCTTGGCCGAGGTGTCTGGCGAGCCATTCGTCTTGGACGTTGTGTTTAAAGGTTGCTAAGGCTTCAGCGTCCAGACAGTTGACTATTTGGTTCTTTTTAGTGAGGAACCTATTCCAGAATTTGCGTGCTGATTCTCCGGGCTGTTGAGTTATGTGACTTAAATCATCTGCATCCGGCGGCCGGACATAAGTCCCCTGAAAATTTGCTCGAAACGCATCTTTAAGCTCTTCCCAACTTCCAATCGTATTTTCTAGGAGGCTTTTAAGCCAATGCCGAGCCGGCCCTTTGAGCTTGAGGGGTAGGTATTTTATGGCATGGAGATTGTCTCCTCTTGCCATGTGTATGTGTAGGATATAATCCTCAATCCAGACTCCGGGGTCTGTTGTTCCGTCGTATGCCTCTATGTTTATGGGTTTAAATCCCGCTGGAAATCCATGATCCAGTACCTCGTCGGTAAAACATAGTGGGTGTGCGGCGCCCCTGTATTTGGGTGTGCCGTTGTCTTCAAATGTTTGGCTGGTTGTGTTACTTCCTGGAGTCTTCTATTTTGGCCCATAGATAGACCTGGCCGGGTTATCCTTTTTCTGAGGATCTTTATGCTGATCATGTGCCGGCTTGTGTGTGGCGCCCCATGTTGCTCTTGGCCTGTCATCTGGTCGTCTATCCGGCCAGGCGGCCTCTTTCTTTTTTGACTGCGGGGGCTCGAAGGCCTTCTCGTCAAATTCGGGCAACAGCTTGCGCTTCGGGTAGCTCTTTGTCTAGTGACTAGTGCCATATTTATCTGCGGTGTTGAGTACTTTGCTCCATCTCATTCTGAGTGCGTCTTCCGCTGTTTTAAGCTTCCGCTTTTGCTTCTTCAAACTTCTTGTAGTGGCGACGAGCCTTTTATGAAGATTCATATGCTCTGGTGATGTGAGGTCATCTTCGCCGGGGATGGGTTGCTTGTCCGGTTCATGTCCGGCTGGCTGCTTGTTGACGTGTCCATCGTCCACTGCTTCGCCCTGCTCTAGGGCCGGGTCCATATGGGTGCCGTTTTTGTCGACGCCGGTCTTCGGGCGGCGCTTGCGTCGCCGCTTTGTTTGTTTGTTGGGGGAGTTGTCCTTTGCCACGTCTCGTTTTTCCTCATTGTCGCTTCCTTTTGGTGTGTCCACCATGTATACGTTGTGGGCTGGGGTGGCTTTCCTGCACCCGTTAGGCGCTGGTTATTGGTCGCCTCCAGCATCATCGTCCATAGCGTCGATGTCCTTGGAGTCGTAGTCTAGCATGTCGGTTAAATCATCCACAGCGGCTACCAAGTGGGTGGTGGGTGGGCTTTGAATTTCTTCGTCGTCCGCATCCCAACCATCCTGACCGCAGTCCGGCCAGGGCTCTCCTGATAACAAGAGATATTTTAGCGAACTCAAGATGTCGCCGAAAGGTGAGTGTTGAAAGACGTCCGCTGCGGTGAACTCCATGATCGGCGCCCAATCGGATTCGATCAGGGCGGGCGCGGGAGGTTCGGAGTCCGATGAGGAGTCCGGCACCTTGGAGTCACGAGATTTATGAGGGACAAAGTCAGTGTTCGGTTCTATCGCCGTAGAGGTTGCAGCCCCCGAGGCGGTGTCTAGGCATCCATCCTCGATCTGCGGAGCTGGCTCCGAATTGAAGATCAGAGCGGTTTCAAGTGTGGCCTCCTAGGTACTGCCCGGCCGCAGAGCTAAATCATGCTTGCCGCGACAGTGCGGCACGCTCGGCTGTGGCTCGAACCCATCGAGGATCAAGTCCCCGCGGATGTCGGCCGTGAAGTTAAAACTTCCAAATCTGACCTGACGGCCAGGGGCGTAGCTTTCGATCTGCTCTAGTTGGCCAAGCGAATTGGCCCGCAGTGCAAAGCTGCCGAATACGAAGATCTGTCCAAGGAGGAAGGTATCCCCCTGGACTGCGTCGTTGATGATGATCGAAGAAGCCATCGAGCCTATCGGTGACGACACAGAGGAACTCTCAATGAAAGCACCAATGTCGGTGTCAAAATCGGCGGATCTCGGGTAGGGGGTCCCGAACTGTGCGTCTAGGCGGATGGTAACAGGAGACGAGGGACACGATGTTTTACCCAGGTTCGGGCCCTCTTGATGGAGGTAAAACCCTACGTCCTGCTTGATTAATATTGATGATGTGGGTTACAAGAGTAGATCTACCACGAGATCAAGGAGGCTAAACCCTAGAAGCTAGCCTATGGTATGATTGTTGTTCGTCCTATGGACTAAGGCCATCCGGTTTATATAGACACCGGAGAGGGCTAGGGTTACACAGAGTCGGTTACAAAGGTACGAGGTCTACATATCCGTATCGCCAAGCTTGCCTTCCACGCCAAGGAAAGTCCCATCCGGACACGGGACGAAGTCTTCAATTTTGTATCTTCATAGTCTTGGAGTCCGGCCGATGATGATAGTTCGGCTATCCGGACACCCCCTAGTCCGGAACTCCCTCACTACCCTTTGTATTAAAGTACCAAGACTTAGGGCCCCCCCGAGACGAGCTCGGGGACTGCCCTTTTTTGCTATCTGTATGATAAGAATTATGCCTTCGAGTATATTACTCTTTGTTATGCCGCTCGGCACCGGGCTCAACTAGTCGGCCCGAGGACTCGCCGCCTCGCGCTATGAAATGCTTCCCGCAGTCACACAAGTAGTGTGTGGCGCCTAAGCCGTCTCCTGTCAGAAGCCGCAACTCGTAGAGCGACTGTTTGGTAGGCAGGAGTAAGGAAGAATGGGCGCCCACACGAAAAATGGCTAAGGACCCAAAGCACAAACATAGCTTAAGACGGCTTCCAGCCTCTCTCAAGCAAAAGCCGACTCATGAGTAATCGGCTTGCCGCTTTCTTCTAGCCTCTCTTAAGTGAAGCCGACTCGTAAGTAGTCGGCTTAGCGCTTTCTATCCGACTTGTTAGAAAGACTCTAAAATGGCCAAGTACTTGCCTTCCCAAAGTAGCCAAGCATTTGATCCAGTGGCAGTCCGCAGAGCGGTTGTCCGACTGGCAAGGCGGCGACTAAGGGAAGGCAGCAAAGGAAAAGGCCAAAAGAGCAATGAGCAAGGAAAGATAGAACTCGGATAAATATTTACATAACATAGGCCCTTAGCCGAATCTTCAAGTAGAAGTTCAAAATACACCCCGCGGGTGGAATTTTTCGAATTAACAAAGTTCTTCAAAGACTACTAAGGCAGATAAAATGAAGGCAAAGACGGCAGCCTAGGAGGCGGCATCCGGGTTCGGAGGGTCGGAGGAGACGGCGGTGTCAGGCGCCGGGGCGGCCGGCTGGGCAGTCTCGACTTGATCGTCTCCGGTGGCAGCCGCCTTCTCCGGACACGGCTCGTTGCTGGAGGCGCGGTCGAGTTGAGGTTGGTCGCCCGTTCCGTCTTCTGGCGCCTCCGTCTCACCTTCGTCCTCCGCCTCGCCTTCCTCCTCGGCGCTGGAAGCAATCACCTCCGCCGAGTCCTCGTCGTAGTCTGGGTTCATCCCGAACCACTCCGGCGGCGCCTCCCTGCCGTCTTTAGCCCGATCAGGGACGAAGATGCTGGTGTCGGCATAGTCGGTGATCGCCACGGCACGAGCGACGAGGGCGTCTTCCACAGCTACCAGCTCCGCTTGGGCCTCTGACCGGAATGCGGCCAGACGGTCCAGGTCCAGCCTTGGATACCATGCCTTGACGAATTCCAAGGCCCGGCGCGCTCCAGCCCGGGCCGAGGAACCCTTCCAAGCCTCAAGATGACCAGCTGCGACCTCCAGCCAGTCGGCAGTCCGACTGGCAGTGTGCAGAACCGGCATGTCTGGCCACAAGGCGGCGATGGCCTGGGCGCCGGCACGCTGAAGCCGGCGCAGCATCCGATGGGCCGGCCGCAGATGAGCCTCGATGCTCAGAAGCTGCTCGTCAAGGGTCCGGGGGGCGTTGGCGGCAATCTCCGCACCATCTGCCCTCCGCGCCTCGCGATCTGCCTCGATGGCCTGAGTGGCCGCCTGCGAGTGGCCAGGGAAGAAGTCTGCCAAGACAAAAAGAAGCAAGTCAGAATCGGAGCCGCCCGAGCCACAGTCGGCAGCTCAAAGAAAGTAAAGAAACTCACCAGCGACGATGTCCTCAATCTCATGAAATCCGGAAGTCAGCTGCGCTTCCTTGTCGGTCCAGGAGGAGCGCTCGCTCTCGAACTCAGCCAGGAGCGCAGCCTCTTTCTTCTCTGCCTCCTCCTGCGCCTTCTTGAGCAGCTCCTTTTGCTCCGCCAGCTGCACGGCCAGCAGATCACGCTTCACGGCAAGCTTGCCGCACTCCTCCCCCTTGGCGCACAAGGCGGTGTTGGCCTCGCCCAGCTGCTGCTGAAGAGTGGCGTTGGCCTCTGAAGAATAAAAAAGAAAGACGTTAAGTCGTCAACAAAGAAAGTCACTGAGAAGAGCCGGCCCGACTGCTCAGCAGTCGGCCCAAATCTCGGGGACTACAGCCCACGGGTGCGCCAGCGCGCCCCCGCGAAGAAGAAGGAAGACTCACTCCGACTCTCTGACAAGTCGGCAGTCCGCTTACTCAGCTCCTCAACATTGCGGTTGGAGGCAGTGACGCGGAGGTTGTGGTACTCCTGCAACAAGAATTTTTAGACGAAGATAAGTATCGGAACTCGGCAGAAGGAGTTCCGAGCCGCCTGCTCAACAGCCGGCCCGAAACTCGGGGACTACACCCAGTGGGTGCGCTGGCGCGCCTCCACAGAGAAGAACAAGGAAAGCTAGGCCCGGCCCGGCGCCTCTTCGCGCCGCCTTGACCATCCAAGCCGGCGGAGGAGCCCGTGCCCGGATGGCCAACCCTCGGTTGGCGGCGTGGGACGACTTCCCCCTCGGCGTCGTCATCAGGACAGTCGGCAAAGGTGGCCGATGGCCTGAAGCCTCCTCCTCCTCCTTCGGCGTCGGCCTCCATCGCCGTGGCCCCCAAGTCCAAGTCATTGATGTCGCTCTCCGCTCGATCAGGGACGAACTGGCGGGCCGAGCCCGCAGTGCCGGCTGAAGGCTGGATGAGGGGGTTCTGACTCAAGAAAAACCAAAAAGATTAGAAGTCGGATTCGGCTGCAGAGAAGACAAAAGAAGAAGAAAGACGACTTACAATAGGCGGGGGGTTGGCGCATGAGTACGGTTCCTTGTCGAACTTCCAAGTCGCCACGAGGTTACACTTTGAAATATAGTTCAGCCAGTCCGCCACCTCCGCGTGGGGCATGTCCTTGGAGCAGAGCCGACTCGGATCCCGGTGGCCACTCATCTGACAGATCAGATGAGGTCGGCCTTGGAGCGGGAGGACTCGGCGCGCCACGAAGGTGGCCAGCAAGTCGGACCCAGTCAGGCCCTTCGACTGTGTCAGCTCTCGGAGTCGCGCAACGGCGGCGGCACCAGCGGGAGTCAGCGTCTTGACCCGGTGGGACCAGCTGGGGAGCCTCCCAGCCGGTGCGCTGGCTTCAAAAGGCAGCAGGTTGACCCAGTCGCCGTCTGCCGCGACGTTCTTCACATAGAAGTAAGAACGCTGCCACATCTTCACCGACTTGATCAGCGATATGGCGGGAAACGGATTGTCGGCCGTCGATCTCCACATCATGATGAAGGCCGCACTGGGCCGGCACGCCGGCGACGTGCGTGCCGAGCTTGGACTGGAAGAACTCTCCCCACAGCTCGATTGTGGGGAGAACACCGTGGAAGCCTTCGCACAAGGTGGCGAAGGCAGCCAGCAGCACCACCGTGTTCGGGGTAAGGTGGTGCGGCTGGAGCCTGTGGAACTCCAAGAAGGAGCGGAAGAAGCCGCTCACCGGTAGCCCCAAGCCGCGCATGAGGTGCGAGCGGAACACGACCTGCTCGCCCTCCTCCGGCGCTGGCACTATTTCCCTCTCCGGCGCAGCATGGTCTCGCACTAGGTTCGCGCCGGGGAGGCGACGCATTTTGTGGAGGAACTTGATGATGTCGTCGTCCACCTCGGAGCCGTCCCACACGCCGGAGTGCACGACAGCCGGTGCGGCGGCGGAGGAAGAGCTCATCGTCGCAAGCGTGGCATAGCTCGGTGCGGCGGCGATGGGAGGAAGAAGAGGCAAGGAGGAAGCAAGGGGAGTAGGGGAGATGGGCGCGCGTGCTTCGCCGCTCCCTTCCTCCCGCCTACTTATAGGCTCAGGGGCTGAGAAGTCGATGGGGCGGGCGTGGGATTAACTGCGCTTCGGCCCCCACGCCCCCACGATTTACCACACGCAGTAACTGTGTGTAGTAAAAGCGTGGGAAACCCAACCGTCCGCACGACCGCAGCAAATCCGCCCGCGTGCCGAGGCACGGTAGTGGCGGGCCCTGCCTGAGGTCCTGTCACGTCGCGCGCGTGGGTGGGCAGACTAACCCCGCCACGTGGCACCCCACGACGGACCGGCAATGGGCGGCAGCCTGGAAGCTTATCAGGCATGCCGCCTGGAACCCGCCGCGACGTTCAAACCCTCTAAGAGGCAAGACGGCCTTCTGCGAGTCCGACTCCAGCTAGTCGGCCTGGAGGAAGACGGCGAGCGAGTCCGAGATTCCACCCTCGGAGAGATGAAACTGTTGAGGCTCCCCGGCGCGTCTCCCGCGGCGCCTCACCAGCTTCGAGGACTACTGTCGGAGTAATGGGCCACGGGTAGGCTAACCCGAGCCCCAGAGCCTTTCGAAACATTGGGGCAGACTGTGCCCCTCAAGACCCCATGATGAAGAGCCGTCTCCTGGGAGTCGGCATCAACCGTCCCTCACGGCCGATTCCCAGGGACGGCTTCGAGGTAGGCCGACTCTCAGGTGACGGCTTCCAGATAAGCCAACTCTTAGCTGACAACTTCCAGAGAGCCGGCTGTGGGAGTCGGCCCGCGACTCCGACCTCCTCCTTCCTGTGCCACGATGGGCGGGGCAGAGTACGGTCGCAGCATGGCCGTCTCTACCCCGCTTACGAGGGGCTGGCATGGCTACAGTGCGCCGTATCGCTGGAGATCTTCATCATGGCATGGCACTGTTGCCATGCCTTCCCTGACCTCTTCCCTCGTGGGCGGCGCACTGTGCCCACGACGGCCTACCAGTACGGCCCAGAGACGGCAGGACCCGCCGGTCAGCGGGAGCACTGAAGACGGTGAGAGCGCCACAAATACGGCCCCGTGGGAGTCGGCCCCCTAGAGTCGGCCGGCCCCTCCCACGGGCCCCGCATGCCATTAAGCAGACAAGACGGGGAATGGCGACAGTGATTGCCCGCCAGACGGCGGCACTGTTGCCATGACCCCATGACCAAGCCAGCATCATCAGAAGCACCGCTGCAGTACCAGGCCTGTCAGCGGGGCCGCCAGTCGGTGGGCCCCAGCAGTCGGCGGAGACGACGGCGGCCTGAGAGACAGACGGCTGGGACCCGCGCCTAGCCGGATTACCATTGTATCCCTGGGGGGCAGGCCTATATAAGCCCCCCGGGGCACCCATGCAACGGGGATAGCCTCTTTAGCATTAGACCGATCATATAGGAAGGAGGGAGCTAGCCTTGCCCTCTCCTACCTCCAGAAACAGCTCTAGGAGCACCATTGTATTCTCTTTGCCATAGTGATCATGCGGAGACCCCGCAGAGCAGCAGTAGGGGTGTTATCTCCTCGGAGAGCCCTGAAGTTGGGTAAGATCCGCCGACGTGCATGTCTTTGCCTCATCCCGCTTCCGGGCACCGGCGACGTTCTACTCGCTCCCACCATGATAAGCCATCCGTTGGCATATGTCGTACCCAACCCCCGACATAGCCTCTCTGATCTCGTGGTAGATCAACTCTTGTAATACTCATATCATCAAGATAAATCAAGCAGGAAGTAGGGTATTACCTCCATCGAGAGGGCCCGAACCTGGGTAAACATCGTGTCCCCAGTCTCCTGTTACCATTAGCCTTAGATGCACAGTTCAGGACCCCCTACCCGAGATCCATCGTTTTTGACACCGACATTGGTGCTTTCATTGAGAGTTCCTCTGTGTCGTCGTTGTAAGGCTCGATGGCTCCTCCAACCTTCAACAACTCCGTCCTGGGTGAGACTTTTCTCCCGGACAGATCTTCGTGTTCGGCGGCTTCGCACTGCGGGCCAACTCGCTTGGCCATCTAGAGCAGATCGAAGGCTACGCCCCTAGCCATCGGGTCAGGTTAGGGAACCTAAACTACACTTCCGACATCCGTGGAGACTCGATCTTCGACGGATTCTGGCTCATGTCGGGAGCATCGAACGATCACGACGTGCATGACCTAGATCTGTCGTCGGACAGTATTCGGAACATCGCACCTGCTACAGCTCCGGACTTCGTTCTAGAGCAGATCGTCCCTTCCGAGGACGGGTGGATGGACCCCGCCCCGGAGGCCACACACTCATCGGCGTTGGAGCCGAACACAGACTCCGCTTCTAAGGAAATATGTGTCTCCGGACCCTCGAACTTGTTTTTGGACGTGGGTCCCGTACCGCGTGCATCCATGCCCATCGAATCTGATTGGGCTCCAGTCATGGAATTCACCGCCGCGGATATCTTCTAGCACTCCCCCTTTGGTGATGTGCTAAATTCATTAAGGTTTCTCTCTCTGTCAGGAGATTCCTGGCCGAACTATGTTTGGCTTGAGTGGGAAGCAGGCAACGAAGAAATTCATCGCCCACCCACCACCCACTTCATAGCCACGGTCGATGATTTGACCGACGTGGTTAACTTCAACTCCGAAGACATCGACGGTATAGACGATGATGCACGAGAAGAACAGGAACCACCGCCCACAGGGCGCTGGACTGCCACCTCTTCATATGATATATATATATATACCTCTTCATATGATATATATATATATATATATATGGTGGACACTCCCAAGGAAGACAATGGCGATGAGGCAGCAGGAGATAACCCCTCAGGGAAGAAATCAAAGCATGGACGTCATCGGCGCCGCTCCAAGCCCCGCCACAGCAACACCAGCACTGGAGAAGAAAACAATCCAGATGGCACCGAAGAGGGATACAATCCTGATCAGCCTACCTTCAAGCAGGCCGAACAAGAACACAGGCAGGTCATCCCAGATGAATAGGCGACGGACGGATACTTAGAGGATGATAACTACATGCCTCCCTCCGAAGACGAGGTGAGACTCGGTGACGACAAACTCGGCGTACCGGAGGAGCCCATAGAGCAGGAGCGCTTCAATCGTCGGCTTATAGCCACTTCAAGAAGCCTGAAAAAGAAGCAGCAACAGCTCCAAGTTGATCAAGATCTGCTCACAGACAGATGGACCGAAGTCCTGGCGGCAGAGGAATACAGACTCGAGCCCCCCATCAGGGGATACCCAAAACACAAATCGCTAGAAGAAGAGCCTAAACTACCAGCACAAGACGAGGCTGATCGGCCACCTCGTGGCCGAGATAAAACGATGTACCAGCCCGCACCCCCACGCCGGTACACTACGACACAGGGCAATACACAAGACCTTCGAGAAACATTGGAAAACAACACAGGACAACCAAGATCGATCTATGGATCACGAGGGTGCGCCACAATACACGACGATGATCGTCATACCGAACACACTAATAATATATCCGGCCGGGCCGAACATGACCGGCCAGACTTAGTCGGACTGCGTCGTGCATAGCCCGGCACAGAGGCACCGCACACCCCCTCTGCTTCACTGATGAAGTAATGGAACATGAATTCCTAGAAGGGTTTAAACCTGTCAATATCGAGTCATACGATGGCACAACAGACCCCGCAGTGTGGATCGATGATTTCCTTCTCCACATTCACATGGCTCGAGGTGATGACCTACATGCCATCAAGTATCTCCCACTCAAGCTTAAAGGGTCAGCCAGACATTGGCTGAATAGCATGCCAGCAAACTCCATTGGCAGTTGGGAAAATCTTGAGGACGCATTCCTTGATAACTTCTAGGGCACCTACGTGCGACCACCGGATGCTGATGACTTAAATCACATTACCCAATAGCCCGGAGAGTCAGCCAGGAAATTATGGACTCGGTTCCTAACTAAAAAGAACCAAATTATCGATTGTCCGGACGCTGAGGCCCTGGCGGGCTTTAAGCACAATATCCGCGATGAGTGGCTTGCCCGACACCTCGGCCAAGAAAAACCGAAGTCCATGGCGGCCCTCACGACACTAATGACCCGCTTTTGCGCGGGCGAGGACAGCTGGCTGGCTCGTAGTAACACCACGCCAGGAAACTCTAGCACTTCAGATATCCACGACAGTAATGGAAAGCCACGGCGCAATAGACATAAGCGTCGGAACAATGGCGACAATGCTGACGACACGACAGTCAATGCCGGATTCAGCAACTCCAAATCTGGTCAGTGGAAGAAGCCGTTTAAGAGAAACAATCCGGGATCGTCCAGTCTGGACCGCATACTCGACTGCCCGTGCTAGATTCACGGCACCCCTGATAAACCAGCCAATCACACTAACAGAGATTGCTGGGTGTTCAAACAGGCCAGCAAGATAAATGCCAAGAACAAGGACAAGGGGCAGCATAGCGATGATGACGAGGAGCCCCGGCGTCCGAACACTAGGGGACAGAAGAAATCCCCCCCCCCCAAGGTGAAAATGGTAAACATGATCTATGCCACACACATTCCCAAGAGGGAACGAAAGCGTGCATTGCGGGACGTCTATGCGATGGAGCCCGTCGCCCCAAAGTTCAACCCATGGTCATCCTGTTCGATCACATTCGATCGTAGGGACCATCCTACCAGCATCTATCACGGTGGCTCAGACGCATTAGTCCTCGACCCAATCATCAACGGATTCCACCTCACGCGAGTCCTCATGGACAGTGGCAGCAGCCTAAACCTGCTTTATCAAGACATGGTGCGGAAAATGGGCATCGATCCGTCACGGATCAAACCCACCAAAACAACCTTCAAGGGTGTAATTCCAGGGGTAGAGGCCCATTGTACGGGCTCAATAACACTAGAAGTGGTCTTCGGATCTCCGGATAACTTCCGAAGCGAGGGGTTAATCTTCGATATCGTCCCTTTCCGTAGTGGCTATCATGCACTACTTGGACGAACCGTGTTTGCTCGATTCAACGCAGTGACTCACTATACATACCTTAAGCTCAAGATGCCAGGACCTCGTGGGGTTATCACAGTCAATGGAAACACGGATCGCTCCTTCCGTATAGAAGAGCACACTACAGCCCTCGCGGCAGAAGTACAAAGTAGCCTCCTTCGACAAACAGCCAATTCAGCAACAACAACCCCGAACACCGTCAAGTGAGTCCGGAGCACCCCGCAGCAGGATGGTCAGGCGCGCTAAGAGCTCGATTAGCAATCCGTCCTCCGCAATAGCCCCAATGAGGAGGCATTTGTGCCACACATACACAACTATGCACTCAAAATTTCATGGGCATATGTGGAGGCAAGTCGACGATGCAGCTCACAGTGCGGTTAAGCCCCCCACAAAGCCCGCACATCCTTCAACTTCCTTTCTTTTTAGGACCCCACTTTCAGGAAGGCCCTTTAGAGAACCGGACTATCGGACTCATCAATGAGGGGAACACCAAGGAGGCACGAGGCTTTGCACACAAGGGAATACCCACGTGGTCTCTTTCAATGATCATTATACCTGTTTTTACACACCCACATGCAGCCTGCCCTTGGATAGGACGTGTCAAATAGTCCTATTTATTTGTCCTTAATGCATTAATTGTAAACATACGCCTTGACGTGTCATTCAAATAACAATGGAAATAGTATAACAGCGTCAGCTTCTTACTACTATCGTCATATTTTTCCCTTAAAATATTTATTTAATATCGCATCCGTACACTTTGGTACGGTCAGTTCGCCAGGGGCTTCTTATTGAGCCCCACAACACGGCAATAGAAGTCCGAACACTTTTGATAGTGTGGCACCCCGAACTTATAGCATTATATGCATCAGCTCCGAATCATGTCTTGGGTCAATAGTTGGGTTAGCCCGGCTCCCTTGTTTTGGTACCTTACGTTCCGTTATATCGGCTAAGGTAGCGCAGGGAGAACTATTGCGATTGTGTACCGGTTCTTCCGGACAAGCACCTCAGTAGAGAAAGCTGAAAACTGACCTCATGATGCGGCGAGAGCTGGTCGCTGTTCGAGAGGTACTAAATCCTTAACGATTTTTTCCGCATAAGGTGGGGAATCGGCCTTGCCCGATTTAGGCGTGTATAGTGCCCTAGTTCGGCCTTCCGAATACTACGGGTTTTGTCGAAATTTAAAATTATAGACTTCTTGTAAAGCCCCGGATCCGATGCGCCAGGTGTCTGCCAGTTATTCGCTGTCGTTGCCATGTCATTTGCTTGCATGTTGCATTTTATCATGTCATCATGTGCATTGCATTGCATACGTGTTCGTCTCATGCTTCCGAGCATTTTCCCCGTTGTCCGTTTTGCAATCGAGCACTCCTATGCCCTCCGGCGTTCCCCTTTTCGTCTCCTGTAGTGAGTGGGTGTTAAACGTTCTCGGAATGGACCGAGGTTTTCCCAGTGGCCTTGGTATAGCACCGGTAGACCGCCTGTCAAGTTTTGTGCCATTTGGAGGTCGTTTGGTACTCCAACGGTTAACCGGGTAACTGTAAAGCCCCTCTCTCTTTGCAGCCCAACACCCTTCCAAAGTTGCCCAAAACCCATCTAACTCCCCTCCATGCTCTCGGTCGTTCGATCACGATCGTGTGGGCGAAAACCGCTCCTCATTTGGACTCTCCTAGCTCCCTCTACCTATAAATATGTGTTCCCATCCGGATTTCTCGCAGTCCAAACCCTAGCCCCGCTCCTTCCCGCGCCGCCGGACACGTCCGGATCGGGCCGGACATGTCCGCCCCGTCCGTGCCGCCGCCCTCAGCGAACCGGAGGCTTCCACATGGCACCCGCCGGCCGCGCCGCCGTCCAGCCCGCGGGGCCTAGGGCAGGCCCGCTCGGGCCCGCGCATGTTGCCCCGCGCCCCCGCGCGCTCCCCGCCGCCGGTGCGCCCGTTCCCCACTGCCGCAGCCACCGCCTCCGCCGCGCCCTTGCCGGCGTGCACCGGCGCAGCCTCGCCGGCCCGCGCCTGCCCAGCCGCCGCCTGCTGCCTCGCGACCCTGTCGCCGGAGCTCTCTGCCGCCCGCACTCCCGTTCACCTCGCGCCGCCAGGAGGGCGAGCGCCTGCGTCCCCGCCGGCCAGCTTCGCCGCCCGCCGCTGCCGGCGACCGGAGCTCGTAGGAGCCCGGATCTGCCGCGTCAGCCTTCCCCTAGCCAGATCCGGCAAGGAGACGGCCGGATCCGACCTCCCCGCGCCCCGCAGGTCCATCCCGCGACCTCCGGTGATCCCCGGCGCCCCCCAGCTCGCCGGAGCCGCCGCCCCGCTCGCCGGAGTTCTTCTCCGGCAGGATCGGGACGAGATCCACCCAGCCCCCGAACCAAACGGCACGCCCATCCCGTACCACTCCGTCCCGGAACCCCTCCGTCCATTTTTCCCGCGAGGTGGTTTTCTCTGTCCCGAAGTTTTTGACATTATCATGCCTTGTTCATCATGCCGTATATCTGCATCCGTTGCTCCGTTTCGTGCGTATAATATGTCAAATTGTTCGACTCAACGAGTACTTCATTTCATTCCATTGCATCATGTTCATGTGAGTTCATCTTGATGCCCGAATCATCATTGCAAGAGTGCTTCATAATGTTTTCTGCTGTCTGTTAACAGAACAAGCTCTTTTGTCATTTTTGCCATGATTGATGTGTGCATCCTATGAGTTGATGTCTACATGTGTTTTGATCTATGCTATGTCTTCTTTACAGAGGTGCTTACCATGTATTTTTGTGATCAATGTGGTGACTAGCACAAGCATGCAAACTAGGCATCGTGATGTTGCTGATTTTAGTTCCTGTTCTGATGTTATTTTGATGCCATGTAAACTTGATGCTACAGAGAGATCCATGCATATTTTGAGATACTTCAGTAAGGATGTTTTGAACATATGGTTATGCTCTAGAGACTCATGCCCTGGGTTGCAATTATGGAGTAGTCTAGCATGTCATTTTCGTGCTCTACTTTTGCTTCAAAATGTTTCCTGGCAGATTGTTTACGTGTTATTCAATTTTGCCAAGGTTGTTGTAGTTGATTCTTGCATGCTATGAACTTGTTCTTGCCTTGGTTTGTTTCACAAACATGTATTCTTGATGATTCTATGCTTATCTTGTCATGCAATGACTTGTGGGGAGTGAATCAAGCTTGTTAAGTAGTGTACTCGTTGTTGCTGTTTTGCTAGGCTGAATCTGTTATTTCGTGATGCTATGTAAACCTGCTTCTACAAGTCATTCCATGCATAATATGGAGGTGTTCACTAAATATGTTTTGTTCTACATGTCATGCTCTATCCATCCATGCCCTTGGTTGCAATTATAGCTTGCCGTAGCTTGTTCATATCTTGCTCCAAAGTTGCTTCATAATGTTTGTTGTCAGCCTGTTAACATTAAGTTCAGTTGTTGCCATGTGTTTTGCTAGTGATCCATGCACCCTATGGACTTGCTCTTGCCATGCTTAGCTTCACAAACATGTCTTCTTACTGTTGGTTGCCTTTCCATGCCATGTTTTGCTCTGTGGTAAGTGGTACAAGCTCATTTACATGCCTTCATAATTCTGTTCCTGCCATGTTTGAATCTGTAATATAACTTGCCATGTTTACATGGGTGCCATCATATTTTCTGTTCCTTTTTGGCTCATGGTCAGTAAGGGACTTTTGTTCTATGCAATTAGTAGATTCATGCCATGCCTTTGTTTGCCATGATAAGTTCCTGCAACATATTGTTTGATAGCTCTAAACATCGCAACCTGATGTTATTTTCTGTGAAGTCTGAACTGTTATTGTTTGCAATCTTACCATGTGTGTTTGAGCATGTTCTAGTGATTTCTGGAGATAGCTCAGTGTTCATGTTTTGTAATGCTTTAACTGTAAATCATGCCCATGCCTTTTGTTTTCATGTTGAGATCCTGTAGCATGTTGTTTTGATGCTTGCAATATGCCTAGTTGCTGTTTTGGACAGATTGTTATAACTTGTTTCATGTGTGCGTGCTGAACCGTTGCTCCGTTTTGAGTGTGCTTTATATGAAACTTGCTTAGTTTTGCATCTAGTTTCATAGTATCATGTTGCATCCTTGTTTTGAGGTGTTTGCTTGATGTTTGAGTGCATTTTGCATCAATGCCATGTTTAACTTGTTTTGCTCATATCTTCTAGGCCGTAGCTCCGAATTAAATGAACTTTATATGTAACTTGACTAGAATCTCGTGTAGACCTTCTTGGTGCATATTAACTTGCTGTTTAACAACTCCAACTTAATGTTTGTTAAGATCTGGACCAATTTCGAAATTTGCATATGAGGACTTACCGGAATTATTATATGTTGTACCCGGCCTCATTTAAACTTGTTTTGATGTGTTGCTCTTGTTTGCATCATCTCTTGCCATGAGTAGCTTCATGTAGTCTTGTCTTGCATCATACTTGTTTGTGCATCATGCCTTGTTCATGTGTGGTGTGTTTACTATGTTGTGTGCTTCTTCTCGATAGTTCCCGTTTCGTTGCGATCGTGAGGATTCGTTCGTCTACACTTGGTTCGGCTTCATCCATTCATCTTCTTCATGGACTTGTTCTTCTTCCTAGCGGGATTTCAGGCAAGATGACCGCTACCCTGGATCTCACTACTATCATTGCTATGCTAGTTTGCTTCGTTCTATTGCTTTGCTGCGCTACCTATCACATGTTTATCAAGCCTCCCATTTTGCCATGAACCTCTAACCTTTGACACCTTTCCTATGCAAACCGTTGCTTGGCTATGTTACCGCTTTTGCTCAGCCCCTCTTATAGCATTCCTAGTTGCAGGTGAAGTTGAAGATTTCTCCATGGTGGACAGGATTTTGGTTGGGATATCACAATATCTCTTATATTATTAATGCATCTATATACTTGGTAAAGGGTGGAAGACTCGGCCTTATGCCTGGTGTTTTGTTCCACTCTTGCCGCCCTAGTTTCCGTCATACCGGTGTTATGTTCCCGGATTTTGCGTTCCTTACTCGGTCGGGTGATTTATGGGACCCCCTTGACAGTTTGCTTTGAATAAAACTCCTCCAGCAAGGCCCAACCTTGGTTTTAACATTTGCCTCACCTAGCCATTTTTCCCTTGGGAGTCGCGCTCTCGAGGGTCATCTTTATTTTACCCCCCCCCCCCCCCCGGGCCAGTGCTTGTCTAAGTGTTGGTCCAAACTGAGCGATGTCCGGCCCCCCTGGGCAACCAGGGTCTATGCCAACCCGACGTCTTGCTCATCCAGTGTGCCCTGAGAACGAGATATGTGCAGCTCCTATCGGGATTTGTCGGCACAGCAGGAGGCTTTGCTGGTCTTGTTTTACCATTGCCGAAATGTCTTGTAAACCGGGATTCCGAGTCTGATCGGGTCTTCCTGGGAGAAGGAATATCCTTCGTTGATCACGAGAGCTTATCATGGGCTAAGTTGGGACACCCCTGCAGGGTATAATCTTTCGAAAGCCGTGCCTGCGGTTATAGGCAAATGGGAATTTGTTAATGTCCGGTTGTAGATAACTTGACACCAGATCCGAATCAAAATGCATCAACCGCGTGTGTAGCCGTGATGGTCTCTTCTCGGAGGAATCTGGGAAGCGAACACGGTTTTTGGGTTATGTTTGACGTAAGTAGGAGTTCAGGATCACTTCTTGATCATTGCTAGCTTCACGACCGTTCCTTTTGCTCTCTTCTCGCTCTTATTTGCGTATGTTAGCCACCATACTTGCTTAGTCGCTGCTGCAGCCTCACCACTTTACCCCTTCCTTTCCCTTTAAGCTTTGCTAGTCTTGATACCCATGGTAATGGGATTTCTGAGTCCTCGTGGCTCACAGATTACTACAACAACAGTTGCAGGTACAGGTTATGCGATGATCATGACGCGAGAGCGATGCTTGCTTTGCGTTGAGTTCTTCTTCTGCTTCTTCGATCAGGGGATAAGTTCCAGGTCGGCAGCCTGGGCTAGCAGGGTGGATGTCGTTTGAGCTTCTATTTGTGTTTCATCCGTAGTCGGATGTTGCTCTCATGTATTGTGATGTTGTATTCGTGTGGCATTGTACGCCTTATGTATGTATCCCCATCTATTATGTAATGTTGATGTAATGATATCCACCTTGCAAAAGCGTTTCAATATGCGGGTCTATCCTTGGTGGGACCTTCGAGTTCCTTTTGGATAGGGTCGCATATTGGGCGTGACACTTCTATGGCCAAGTGAGAGTTATAAAGCCGAATAGTCCGATCGCCTCGTTCGCTGCGCCAAACACCTCCTTAACGGACCTACAATTTGGATGAAGAGTGTTTGGGTTTTCCACGAACACCCCAGTACTAGTTGCAAGGGGGCGGAAGCCGATGACTGGCCTACTTTTAGATTTTGATAAACGGCCGCAGAGAAGGTAATATTTTAATTAAAACAAAGCGTTGTATAGCGCAGTCAAACTCGTTCTCATATTACAAAGACGACATGAGTACATTCACTCAAAGATTATGTTCTTGGCACATTCATTTGCCACAAGACGAGTGCATTCCATAATGCCATCATAATATTTTTTGGGGTAACGATTCTCCTTACCCTCCGGGGGTCCATCCTTCACGAGCTTGTCAGCATCCAGTTTGGCCCAATGCATCTTCGTGCGGGCAAAGGCTCGTCGGGCACCCTCAATACAGACGAACTGCTTGATAACTTTTAGCCGTGGATAGGCATGCACCATCCGCTTCACCAAGCGAAAGTAGCTGCCGGGCAGGGGCTCGCTAGGCCACATCCGGACTATGAGGTCCTTCATGGCCAGTTCGGCCGCATTGTGGAGTTCGACCAATTGCTTCAGTTGGTCGCTTAAAGGCATCGAGTGTTCGGTTCCAGTGTATTGGGACCAGAATAACTTCTCCATTGAGCTCCCCTCTTCAGCATGATAGAACTCCTCGGCATCCGAACTACTACGTGGCAGATCTGCGAATGCCCTTGGAGAGCTCCGAATTCGTGTAAGTAAAAGAAATGACTCCTCCACATGCTTGCTTTGCATAAATAATGCCTTACCCTCCGCTATCTTCTTGGCCACCTGGATTTCCTGGAGGGCCTTTTTGGCTTCGGCTTTGGCATCTGTCGTGTTTTGGAGGGCCTTCGCAAGCTCAGACTCCTGCGTCTTGAAGTCATGCTCCAAGGACTCGAACTTCTTGCCGAGCTCCTGGAGCTCTTGCTATACCTCCCCCACCCGAGCATCTTGCTTCTCGCGCTCGGTGCGCTCCGTAACCGCCTTGGCTTCGGCCGCGGACAGCGCTCTCTTCAGGGCCGCCACTTCGGTCGCGGCCCCTATCAAAAATCATGACGCTTTCTGTTAGCATCAGCAATGTTTCTCCTCTATATGACATACGGACGGGGTTTCACTTACCTTTGTTATCTTCGAGCTGCTTCTTCATGAGGCCGAGCTCTTCTTCGGCATGCCCCAGGTCGTGCTTCAGTCCAGCAACCTCATACGTGCGCGCAGCGGCGGTCAGTAGCAATGCCTGCTTGTTAACATAGATAGGTACTATTAGATTCCTGTGGTTTTTTAATTGACCCTCCATTTGGCTTTTCTTTCTGAACACCAAACAGAGTATTAGGGGCTACTGTCTATCATGTGATATTTCCTCACACTTTTTCATTACTTACCTCAAAGCCTATTAGTAGGCTGGTGCAGGCTTCGGTCAATCCGCTTTTAGCGGACCGAACCTTCTCTATCACCGTACTCATAAGAGTATGGTGCTCATCATCGATGGAAGCACCTCGAAGCACTTCCAACAAATTATCTGATGCGTCTGGCTGGGCGGAGGTCATCGGCATGGCCGGCTCGCCCTCCTTCGCAAGGGGCTGCCTACTGGAATCCGGAACCTTTGGAGGCTCCGGCGTAGTAACCGGCTGGGAGCCAGACTTGTTGTGGCTCCAATCAGCATAATCCATGGGGGTCTTACCCCTCATGTGCCCGGCATCTGGGATTTCGCCTTGGGGCGTTTCCAGAACCGTCGCCTCCTGCTCTGGCATCCTTCGGGACAACACCTCAGTGTCATCCGCAGGTCGTGGGGAGGTGGCCGTCGGGAGTGAATTCATCTCCGACTCATCCAGAGACTCCTCCGAAGAGGGCACCCTGAGATTGGACCCGGCCAGACTGCATATACATGTTCGACGTCAATACAAACCATGAGGTCAAAGTCGCACAAAGAAGTATTACAGAATGCGGATACTTACAACCTCGCCCGGGGCTTGCCCCTGGGAAGCCACTCCTCATCACTGTAAGTGGCGGTAGTGGAGTAATCGGGAAGGGACGCCTTTCCCTTCTTTGGCATCCCGGCCTCCCCCAATGGGGCAGCCTTCCTTTTCTTCCCCTCCCCAGTACGGGGAGGAGGCATTTCCTCATGTTTTCCCCCGCCTCCGTCAGGGGAGTCCTCCTAGTCGTCCTCGGATGATGAGTCAATCACGGCCCTGTGCCGGGGACCTTTTCTGGGACCCGCGGCCACCTTCTTGGACCCTTCGGCCCCCTCGGTTGAGGCGGCCTTCCTCTTTCTCTCCTCCCCTTCATGGGAGGAGTGCGCCTCGTCCTCTTCTGGCAAGGCATCGGGTGCGGCCTCGCGCCAAAGACCCTTCCGGGTCCCCGTAGCATTCTTTTCGGCCTTTTTCTCCGGCACCTTGTAAGGTGCCGGAACCAGCATCTCCGTTAGGAGTGCGTCTGCCGGATCCTCAGGCAGCGGAGCCGGATAGTCAATCTGCTCTGCCGTCTCCACCCAATCCTGTTTGGTCAGCATGGTGACTTAAAAATCCTCCCACGATTGTACTGGGAATGGAATGTCTTGTAATAATCAGAGGACTTACTGGATTGGCGAGGCACTTTGTGCTGAGTCCACGGTCCTCGGAAAGGGGAGGAGGAACTTCGCCGGTCTTGAACAACACCTTCCAAACTTCTTTGTGCGTTGTGTCGAAGAGCTCCAGCAGCATCTGGTGTTCGGCCGGATCAAACTACCACATATCGAACGCCCATCTTTGGCACGGGAGAATCCAGCGAACGAGCATGACCTGGACCACGTTGACAAGCTTGATCTTCTTGTCCCTCATACTTTTGATGCAGGTCTCGAGTCCAGTCAGCTCCGTGGGCTCGCCCCAGGCCAGGCCCTTCTTTTCCCAAGAAGTGAGCTGCATGGGGATTCCGGATCTGAATTTGGGGGCCGCCACCCAGTTGGCGTCGCGTGGCTCGGTGATGTAGAACCACCCTGATTGCCACCCTTTCACGGTCTCCACGAAGGAGCCGTCAAGCCATGTAACGTTAGGCATTCTGCCCACCATGGCGCCTCCGCACTCCGCTTGTTGGCCGCTCACAATCTTCGGCTTCACACGGAAGATTTGCAACCACAGGCCGAAGTGGGGCTTGATACGGAGGAAGGCCTCGCACACGATGATGAACGCCGAGATGTTGAGGACGAAATTCGGGGCTAGATCGTGAAAATCTAGCCCGTAGTAATACATGAGCCCGCGGACAAACGGGTAGAGTGGAAATCCTAGTCCGCGGACGAAATGAGGGAGAAATACTATTCTCTCCTGAGACTTTGGGGTGGGGGTGATCTGTCCCTCTGCCGGAAGCCTGTGCGCGATGCTCTCAGCCAGGTATCCGGCCGCCCGAAGCTTGCTAATGTCCTCCTCTGTGACAGAGGAGGCCATCCACTTGCCTCCCACTCTATACAAGTTGTGGTCCTACGGAGAAGGTGAGAACTTGCGTGCTGAGGCTCGAGAGTGCGAGCATGGATGAGCAAAGGAGGAAGAAGGCGTGGGTGAAAACGGGAGGTCCTTGTCCCTTTATAAAGGCAGTGCAGAATGTGCGCCTCCCCACTTGCCTCTCGAAATCACTTATTTTCCGAGCGCCTCGATTGATGCCGCTGGTTGGGTTACCCATACCCGTATTGATGGAGATCCCGTGATAAGGGGACACGATCTCTGCTTTGACAAGACGTGCCAAAGAAACCGCCTCGCAATGTGTGCAGGAGCTGGTTGTGAAAAGCAGTTTGAATAATGACCGGACCATGGCGTGATGTCACACTACGAGGAGTTGTCAGCAGATTAGATTCGTGGTTTATTATTCTCTCTACGGTGGTATATGAGATTTGTCTTGCAGAGCCGGACACAGTCCTTGTGTTTAGAATTTATCTTGGAGTATTCAGAGATGGAACCCGCCTCGCAATGCCGAAGACAATCGACTATTGGACTATGAAGATACAAGATTGAAGACTTCGTCCCGTGTCCGGATGGGACTCTCCTTGGCGTGGAAGGCAAGCTTGGCGATTCCAATATAGATCTCCTTCTCCGTAACCGACTTTGTGTAACCCTAGCCCTCTCCGGTGTCTATATAAACCGGAGGGTTTAGTCCGTAGGACAGAACAACAGTCATACCATAGGCTAGCTTCTAGGGTTTAGCCTCTCTGATCTCGTGGTAGATCAACTCTTGTAATACTCATATCATCAAGATCAATCAAGCAGGAAGTAGGGTATTACCTCCATCGAGAGGGCCCGAACCTGGGTAAACATCGTGTCCCCAGTCTCCTGTTACCATTAGCCTTAGATACACAGTTCGGGACCCCCTACCTGAGATCCGCCGGTTTTGACACCGATAGCGCTCCCAGCTAAAATGAACTTGGGCTATGTCACCTGGTTCCATTGTAGAGGTGGTGCTGGGGCAGCTGGAGATGCGCGGTGAAGGGGCCGACCTGTTGGAAATATGCCCTAGAGGCAATAATAAAAGTATTATTATTATATTTCCTTGTTCATGATAATTGTCTTTTATTCATGCTATAACTGTATTATCCGGAAATCGTAATACACGTGTGAATACATAGACCACAATATGTCCCTAGTGAGCCTCTAGTTGACTAGCTCGTTGTGATCAACAGATAGTCATGGTTTCCTGGCTATGGACATTGGATGTCGTTGATAACGGGATCACATCATTAGGAGAATGATGTGATGGACAAGACCCAATCCTAAGCATAGCACAAAGATCGTGTAGTTCGTTTGCTAGAGCTTTGCCAATGTCAAGTATCTCTTCCTTTGACCATGAGATCGTGTAACTCCTGGATACCGTAGGAGTGCTTTGAGTGTATCAAACGTCACAACGTAACTGGGTGACTATAAAGGTGCACTACAGGTATCTCCGAAAGTATCTATTGTTTTATGCGGATCGAGACTGGGATTTGTCACTCCGTGTAAACGGAGAGGTATCTCTGGGCCCACTCGGTAGGACATCATCACATGCGCAATGTGACCAAGGAGTTGATCACGGGATGATGTGTTACGGAACGAGTAAAGTGACTTGCCGGTAACGAGATTGAACAAGGTATTGGATACCGACGATCGAATCTCGGGCAAGTAACATACCGATAGACAAAGGGAATTGAATACGGGATTGATTAAGTCCTTGACATCGTGGTTCATCCGATGAGATCATCGTGGAACATGTGGGAGCCAACATGGGTATCCAGATCCCGCTGTTGGTTATTGACCAGAGAACGTCTCGGTCATGTCTGCATGTCTCCCGAACCCGTAGGGTCTACACACTTAAGGTTCGATGACGCTAGGGTTATAAAGGAAGCTTGTATGTGGTAACCGAATGTTGTTCGGAGTCCCGGATGAGATCCCGGACGTCACGAGGAGTTCCGGAATGGTCCGGAGGTAAAGATTTATATATAGGAAGTCCTGTTTCGGCCATCGGGACAAGTTTCGGGGTCATCGGTATTGTACCGGGACCACCGGAAGGGTCCCGGGGGCCCACCGGGTGGGGCCACCTGCCCCGGGGGCCACGTGGGCTGTAGGGGGTGCGCCTTGGCCTACATGGGCCAAGGGCACCAGCCCCAAGAAGCCCATGTGCCTGGGGAAACCCTAAAGGAAGAGTCCCAGCAGGGGAAGGCACCTCCTAGGTGCCTTGGGGGGGGGGGGGGGGGGAGGACTCCTCCCCTGGCTGCCGCCCCCTTGGAGATTGGATCTCCTAGGGGCTGGCGCACCCCCCCCTTGGGATCCCTATATATAGTGGGGTAGGAGGGCCTCCCAAACACACCTTATGCCTTTGGTGCAGCCCCTCCCTCTCTCCCAAGTTCTCCTCCTCTTCTCCCATGGTGCTTGGCGAAGCCCTGCTGGATTGCCACGCTCCTCCATCACCACCACGCCGTTGTGCTGCTGTCGGATGGAGTCTTCCTCAACCTCTCCCTCTCTCCTTGCTGGATCAAGGCGTGGGAGACGTCACCGGGCTGTACGTGTGTTGAACGCGGAGGTGCCGTCCGTTCGGCACTTGGTCATCGGTGATTTGAATCACGACGAGTACGACTCCATCAACCCCGTTCACTTGAACGCTTCCGCTTAGAGATCTACAAGGGTATGTAGATGCAAACTCTCCTCCTTTCTACTCGTTGCTGGTCTCTCCATAGATAGATCTTGGTGATTCGTAGGAAAATTTTTGAATTTCTGCTACGTTCCCCAACAGTGGCATCATGAGCTAGGTCTATTGCGTAGATTCTTTGCACAAGTAGAACACAAAGTAGTTGTGGGCGTTGATATTGTTCAATATGCTTACCGTTACTAGTCCAGTCTTGTTTCGACGGTATTGTGGGATGAAGCGGCCCGGACCGACCTTACACGTACTCTTACGTGAGACAGGTTCCACCGATTGACATGCACTTGGTGCATAAGGTGGCTAGCGGGTGCCAGTCTCTCCCACTTTAGTCGGAACGGATTCGATGAAAAGGGTCCTTATGAAGGGTAAATAGCAATTGGCATATCACGTTGTGGTCTTGCGTAGGTAAGAAACGTTCTTGCTAGAAACCCATAGCAGCCACGTAAAACATGCAAACAACAATTAGAGGACGTCTAACTTGTTTTTGCAGGGTATGCTATGTGATGTGATATGGCCAAAAGGATGTGATGAATGATATATGTGATGTATGAGATTGATCATGTTCTTGTAATAGGATTCACGACTTGCATGTCGATGAGTATGACAACCGGCAGGAGCCATAGGAGTTGTCTTTATTTTTTGTATGACTTGCGTGTCATTGAAGAACGCCATGTAAACTACTTTACTTTATTGCTAAACGCGTTAGTCATAGAAGTAGAAGTAGTCGTTGGCGTGACAACTTCATGAAGACACGATGATGGAGATCATGATGATGGAGATCATGGTGTCATGCCGGTGACAAGATGATCATGGAGCCCCGAAGATGAAGATCAAAGGAGCTATATGATATTGGCCATATCATGTCACTACTCTATTTGATTGCATGTGATGTTTATCATGTTTATGCATCTTGTTTACTTAAGACGACGGTAGTAAATAAGATGATCCCTTACACAAATTTCAAGAAGTGTTCTCCCCTAACTGTGCACCGTTGCTACAGTTCGTCGCTTCTAAGCACCACGTGATGATCGGGTGTGATGGATTCTTACGTTCACATACAACGGGTGTAAGACAGTTTTACACAGCGAAAACACTTAGGGTTAACTTGACGAGCCTAGCATGTGCAGACATGGCCTCGGAACACGGAGACCGAAAGGTCGAGCATGAGTCGTATGGTAGATACGATCAACATGAAGATGTTCACCGACGTTAACTAGTCCGTCTCACGTGATGATCGGACACGGGCTAGTTGACTCGGATCATGTAATCACTTAGATGACTAGAGGGATGTCTATCTGAGTGGGAGTTCATAAGATGAACTTAATTATCCTGAACATAGTCAAAAGACCTTTTGCAAATTATGTCGTAGTTCACCCTATAATTATACTGTTTTAGTTATGTTCCTAGAGAAAATATAGTTGAAAGTTGACAGTAGCGATTATGCGGACACTAGAACGCTTATGTCCTTAATGCACTGCTTAGTGTGCTGAACCCCAAACGTCGTTTGTGGATGTTTCGAACATCGAACATACACGTTTTGATAACTACGTGATAGTTCAGTTAAATGGTTTAAGTAGAGGCACCAAAGACGTTTTCGAAACATCGCGGAACATATGAGATGTTTCGAGGGCTGAAATTAGGATTTCAGGCTCGTGCCCACGTCAAGAGGTTTGAGACCTCCGACGATTTTCTTAGCCTGCAAACTAAGGGAGAAAAGCTCAATCGTTGAGCTTGTGCTCAGATTGTCTGAGTGCAACAATCACTTGAATCAAGTGGGAGTTAATCTTCCAGATGAGATAGTGATGTTTCCCCAAAGTCATTGCCACCAAGCTGCTAGAGCTTCGTGATGAACTATAACATATCAGGGATAAATAAGATGATCCTTGAGGTATTCACGATGTTTGACACCGCGAAAGTAGAAATCAAGAAGGAGCATCAATTGTTGATGGTTGGTGAAACCACTAGTTTCAAGAAGGGCAAGGGCAAGAAGGGATACTTCATGAAATGGAAATTCAGCTGCTGCTCTAGTGAAGAAACCCAAGGTTGAACCCAAACCCAAGACTAAGTGCTTCTGTAATAAGGGGAACAGTCACTAGAGCAGAATTACCCTAGATACTTGGTAGATGAGAAGGCTGGCAAAGTCGATAGAAGTATATTGGATATACATTATGTTAATGTGTACTTTACTAGTACTCCTAGTAGCACCAGGGTATTGGATACCGGTTCGGTTGCTAAGTATTAGTAACTCGAAATAAAAGCTACGGAATAAACGGAGACTAGCTAAAGGTGAGCTGACGATATATGTTGGAAGTGTTTCCAAGGTTGATATGATCAAGCATCGCACGCTCCCTCTACCACCGAGATTGGTGTTTGCGTTGAGCATAGACATGATTGGATTATGTCTATCGCAATACGGTTATTCATTTAAGGAGAATAATGGTTACTCTGTTTATTTGAATAATACCTTCAATGGTCTTACACCTAAAATGAATGGTTTATTGAATCTCGATCGTAGTGATACACATTTTCATGCCAAAAGATATAAGATAGTAATGATAGTACCACTTACTTGTGGCACTGCTGTGTAAGTCATATTGGTATAAAACGCATGAAGAAGCTCCATGTTGATGGATCTTTGGACTCACTCGTTTTTGAAAAGTTTGAGACATGCGAACCATGTCTATTGGTGTATATGCATGAAGAAACTCCATGCAAATGGATCGTTCGGACTCACTTGATTTTAATCACTTGAGATATGCAAATCATACCACATGGGCAAGATGACTGAAAAGCCTCGTTTCAGTAAGATGGAACAAGATAGCAACTTGTTGGAAGTAACACATTTTGATGTGTCCAATCCAATGAGTGCTGAGGCATGTAGTGAATATCGTTATGATCTTACTTCACAGATGATTCGAGTAGATGTTGAGAATATTTACTTGATGAAACACAAGTCTGAATTATTGAATGGTTCAAATAATTTCAGAGTGAAGTAGAAGATCATTGTGACAAGAGGATAAAATGTCTATGATATGATCATAGAGATGAATATCTGAGTTACGATTTTTGGCACACAATTAAGACATTGTGGAAATTGTTTCGCAATTAATACCGCCTGGAACACCATAATGTGATGGTGTGTCCGAACATCATAGTTGCACCCTATTGGATATGATGCATACCATGATGTCTCTTATCGAATTACCACTATCGTTCATGGGTTAGGCATTAGAGACAACCACATTCACTTTAAATAGGGCACCACGTAATTCCGATGAGATGACACCGCATGAATTATGGTTTAGAGAAACCTAAGTTGTCGTTTCTTAAAAGTTTGGGGCTGCGAAGCTTATGTGAAAAAGTTTCAGGATTAAGCTCGAACCCAAAGCGGATAAAATACATCTTCATAGGACACCCAAAACAGTTGGGTATACCTCCTAATTCAGATCCGAAAGCAATATGAATTGTTTCTAGAATCGGGTCCTTTCTCGAGGAAAGGTTTCTCTCGAAAGAGTTGAGTGGGAGGATGGTGGAGACTTGATGAGGTTATTGAACCATCACTTCAACCAGTGTGTAGCAGGGCACAGGAAGTTGTTCCCGTGGCACCTACACCAATTGAAGTGGAAGCTTATGATATTGATCATGAAGTTTCGGATCAAATCACTGCCGTACCTCGTAGGGTGACAAGGATACGTACTACTTCAGAGTGGTACGGTAATCCTGTCTTGGAAGTCATGTTGCTAGACAACAATGAACCTACGAGCTATGGAGAAGCGATGGTGGGCCCGGATTCCGATAAATGGCTTGAGGCCATAAAATCCGAGAACGGATCCATGGACTTTGGTGGACTTGCCCGATGATCGGCAAGCCATTAAGATAAATGGATCTTTAAGAAGAAGACGGACGTGGATGGTAATGTCACCGTCCATGAAGCTCGACTTGTGGCGAAAAGTTTTTCACAAGTTCAAGGAGTTGACTACGATGAGATTTTCTCATCCGTAGCGATGCTTAAGTCCGTCGGAATCATGTTAGCATTAGCTGCATTTATGAAATCTGGCAGACGGATGTCAAAACGAGTTTCCTTACCAGTTTTCGTAAGGAAAGGTTGTATGTAATACAATCAGAAAGTTTTTGTCGATCCTAAGGATGCTAAAAGGTATGCAAAGCTCCAGCAATCCTTCTAAGGACTGGAGTAAGCATCTCGGAGTTGGAATGTACGCTTTGATGAGATGATCAAAGATTTTGGATTTATACAAAGTTTATGAGAAACTTGTATTTCCAAAGAAGTGAGTGGGAGCACTATAGAATTTTTGATGAGTATATGTTGTTGACATATTGATGATCAGAGATGATGTAGAATTTCTGGAAAGCATATAGGGTTATTTTGAAAGTGTTTTTCAATGGAAAGCCTGGATTAAGCTACTTGAACATTGAGCATCAAGATCTATAAGGATAGATCAAAATGCTTAATAATACTTTCAAATGAGCACATACCTTGACATGATCTTGAAGGTGTTCAAGATGGACCAGTCAAAGAAGGAGTTCTTGCCTGAGTTGTAAGGTACGAAGTTAAGACTTAAAGCTCGACCACGGCAGAATAGAGAGAAAGGACGAAGGTCGTCCCCTATGCTTAAGACGTAGGCTCTTCAGTATGCTATGCTGTGTACCGCACCTGAAGTGTGCCTTGCCATGAGTCAGTCAAGGGGTACAAGAGTGATCCAAGAATGGCTCACAGGACAGCGGTCAAAGTTATCCTTAGTAACTAGTGGACTAAGGAATTTTCTCGATTATGGAGGTGGTAAAAGAGTTCGTCGTAAAGGTTACGACGATGCAAGCTTGACACCTATCCGGATAGCTCTGAGTAGAGAGACCGGATACATATAATGGAGCAATAATTTAGACTAGCTCCAAGTAGAACAGTTATTTGGAACAGCTCCAAATAGAGCGTGGTAGCTGCATCTAGGAGATGACATAGAGATTTGTAAAGCACACACGGATCTGAAAGGTTCAGACCTGTTGACTAAAACCTCTCTCACAAGCAACATGATCAAACATAAAACTCATTGAGTGTTAATCACATAGTGATGTGAACTAGACTACTGACTCTAGTAAACTCTTGGGTATTAGTCACATGGCGATGTGACCTGTGAGTGTTAATCACATGGCGATGTGAACTAGATTATTGACTCTAGTGCAAGTGGGAGACTGTTGGAAATATGCCCTAGAGGCAATAATAAAAGTATTATTATTATATTTCCTTGTTCATGATAATTGTCTTTTATTCATGCTATAACTGTATTATCCGGAAATCGTAATACACGTGTGAATACATAGACCACAATATGTCCCTAGTGAGCCTCTAGTTGACTAGCTCATTGTGATCAACAGATAGTCATGGTTTCCTGGCTATGGACATTGGATGTCGTTGATAACGGGATCACATCATTAGGAGAATGATGTGATGGACAAGACCCAATCCTAAGCATAGCACAAAGATCGTGTAGTTCGTTTGCTAGAGCTTTGCCAATGTCAAGTATCTCTTCCTTTGACCATGAGATCGTGTAACTCCTGGATACCGTAGGAGTGCTTTGAGTGTATCAAACGTCACAACGTAACTGGGTGACTATAAAGGTGCACTACAGGTATCTCCGAAAGTATCTATTGTTTTATGCGGATCGAGACTGGGATTTGTCACTCCGTGTAAACGGAGAGGTATCTCTGGGCCCACTCGGTAGTACATCATCACATGCGCAATGTGACCAAGGAGTTGATCACGGGATGATGTGTTACGGAACGAGTAAAGTGACTTGCCGGTAATGAGATTGAACAAGGTATTGGATACCGACGATCGAATCTCGGGCAAGTAACATACCGATAGACAAAGGGAATTGAATACGGGATTGATTAAGTCCTTGACATCGTGGTTCATCCGATGAGATCATCGTGGAACATGTTGGAGCCAACATGGGTATCCAGATCCCGCTGTTGGTTATTGACCGGAGAACGTCTCGGTCATGTCTGCATGTCTCCCGAACCCGTAGGGTCTACACACTTAAGGTTCGATGACGCTAGGGTTATAAAGGAAGCTTGTATGTGGTAACCGAATGTTGTTCGGAGTCCCGGATGAGATCCCGGACGTCACGAGGAGTTCCGGAATGGTCCGGAGGTAAAGATTTATATATAGGAAGTCCTGTTTCGGCCATCGGGACAAGTTTCGGGGTCATCGGTATTGTACCGGGACCACCGGAAGGGTCCCGGGGGCCCACCGGGTGGGGCCACCTGCCCCGGGGGCCACATGGGCTGTAGGGGGTGCGCCTTGGCCTACATGGGCCAAGGGCACCAGCCCCAAGAGGCCCATGCGCCTGGGGAAACCCTAAAGGAAGAGTCCCAGCAGGGGAAGGCACCTCCTAGGTGCCTTGGGGGGGGAGGACTCCTCCCCTGGCTGCCGCCCCCTTGGACATTGGATCTCCTAGGGGCTGGCGCACCCCCCCCCCCTTGGGATCCCTATATATAGTGGGGTAGGAGGGCCTCCCAAACACACCTTATGCCTTTGGTGCAGCCCCTCCCTCTCTCCCAAGTTCTCCTCCTCTTCTCCGATGGTGCTTGGCGAAGCCCTGCTGGATTGCCACGCTCCTCCATCACCACCACGCCGTTGTGCTGCTGTCGGATGGAGTCTTCCTCAACCTCTCCCTCTCTCCTTGCTGGATCAAGGCGTGGGAGACGTCACCGGGCTGTACGTGTGTTGAACGCGGAGGTGTCGTCCGTTCGGCACTTGGTCATCGGTGATTTGAATCACGACGAGTACGACTCCATCAACCCCGTTCACTTGAACGCTTCCGCTTAGCGATCTACAAGGGTATGTAGATGCAAACTCTCCTCCTTTCTACTCGTTGCTGGTCTCTCCATAGATAGATCTTGGTGATTCGTAGGAAAATTTTTGAATTTCTGCTACGTTCCCCAACACGACCCTCACGAGCCACCGGGACCCTGAACCTTAGGAGGCTCTGGGGGGGCGGGTGGTTCCTTGAGGACCATCTCCATCTCTGCTAGGATCGCATGGTGCCTGGCCTCCTGAGCCCCCAGGGTGCTCTGCAGGTGATGCTAGTAGGTAGCAGCCGTGTTCGGCAGGCTGAAAGGCATGCGAACGTAGTTGTGCGGCGTACCCTCGCAGCGTCCCACGTGTGAAGGCCAGAAGTGCTCCTAAGATGCGGCTCAGTTGAGTCCTGGGATGTCGATGCAGACGCGCAGTCCACCATCCTCGCCCGGATGGGGAGCCGCTCTAGGTGAGAGGCGGTCACCGCGTATGGCCCTTGCTTCCTGAAGCTCCTGAGTGGTCTTGGTGATGAACTTCTGAATGTTGGGCTTTCCATGCCTTGTGCCTTCATGAGGGAATCGTGCCGCAAAGCACGCCTCCAAGTGGTGCCCGAGCGCCTCCCTCATGATGTCGGCGAGGTCTGAGGCCCTCTAGAAGAGAGCCCTCGAGCCCCGCCCGAGGAGGGCGCCTGGCGCGCCTTCCTATGCAATGGAAGGAGGCGCCCCAAGCACGGGCGCCGATCCTGTCGCGGCTCCACCCGAGGCCCCAACCTCCTGAGGCCCTGCATGGAGCGGTTGCTTCTTCTTCTTGGGGATGGCCTCAGGAGGGTTCTCGCCCCTGTTGTCCGGGTCCTCGATTGCTGCGGCCTGGAAAGCACGCTCAAGGGAGCATACTGCATCTCTCTCTTCGCAGGGGACCGTGATGATCCCGCCGCTCCCTGGCATGTTGAGGACGTTGTAGCCGTGGTGGGTCACCGCCATGACCTTGGCCAGGGCTGTATACCCGAGGATGGCATTGTACGGCAGGAGGATGTGGGTGACGTCGAAGTCGATGAGCTCGGTGCAGTAGTTGTCACGTTGTCCGAAGGTGGCAGGGAGGCGGACCTGCCCTATCGGGGTGGTGGAACCATCGGTAACCCTTGAGAAGGGCTTGGTAGGCTGGAGTTGATCATAGGGCACTTGAAGGTTGATCATAGGACAGGATGCTAAGCCCTATGCTGCCGTTGATGAGGGTCCTGGTGACTTGCATGTTGCTGATGACTAGTGAGCAGAGCATCGGGAGAACACCAGCAGTAACCGCACACTTGAGTTGATCTATCGAGCTGAAGGTGATGGCGCACTTGGACCACCTGAGCGGACGCGTGGCCCCGAGCCTAGGAAGGGTTGCGTTCACCTCGCGAGCAAACTGCTTGAAGATGTGCTGAGAGGCTGGGCCTAAGCTCCGCCCAAGATGCAAGCGATAGCACGGGCTCCTGGAAGCCCCCAGCCCCCTCATCCTGATGGTTGTTGAGGGAGTCCTGGATTAAGGGGTCCTCGGACAACCGGACTATATACTTTAGTCGGACTGTTGGACTATGAAGATACAAGATAGAAGACTCCGCCCCGTGTCTGGGTGGGACTCTCCTTTGTGTGGAAGGCAAGCTTGGCGATTCGGATATGTAGATTTCCTTCTCTGTAACCGACTCTGTGTAAGCCTAGCCCCCTCTGGTGTCTATATAAACCGGAGGGTTTAGTCCGTAGGACAAGAAGAACAATCATAATCATAGGCTAGCTTCCAGGGTTAGCCTCTACGATCTCATGGTAGATCAACTCTTGTAATAATCATATCATCAAGATCAATCAAGCAGGAAGTAGGGTATTACCTCCATAGAGAGGGCCCGAACCTGGGTAAACATCGTGTCCCTCGCCTCCTGTTACCATTAGCCTTAGACGCACAGTTCGGGGGCCCCTACCCGTGATCTGACAGTTTTGACACCGACATTGGTGCTTTCATTGAGAGTTCCACTGTGTCGTCATCATAAGGCTTGATGGCTCCTTCGATCATCAACAACTCGAGCCAGGGTGAGACCTTTATCCTTGGACAGATCTTCTTATTCGGCGGCTTCGGACTGCGGGCCAACTCGCTTGGCCGTCTGGAGCAGATCGACAACTACGCCCCTGGCCATCAGGTCAGGTTTGGAAACATGAACTATACTGCCGACACCCGCGGAGACTTGATCTTCGACGGATTCGAGCCCATGACAGCCGCACCCGGCAGCCACGATAAACATGACTTAGATCTGTCATCTGGCCATACTCAGAAGACAGCACCTGTAACTGTCCTAGCCCTAGATCTAGAGTAGAATGCGCTATCCTATGGCGGGGGGCTAGACACCGCCGCAGAAGCCGCATACTCAACGGCGCTTGAGCCGAACACAGATCCAACCTCTGACGAGGCATGTGTCATCGGACCCTTGGACTCATCTCCGGATATGGGTCCCGTATCGCGTACATCCGCGCTCGTAGAATCTGATTGGGCACCGATCTTGGAGTTCACCTCCGCGGACATCTTCCAACACTCGCCCCTTGGTGACGTGTTAAACTCTTTGAAATCTCTCTCCATGGAAGGGAATTCTTGGCTGCACTATGTCCGGCTTGAGTGGGAAGCGGACGACGAAGAACTTTGTTACCCACCCACCACCCACTTGATAGCCACTGTCGACGACTTAACCGACAAGCTTGATTTCGACTCCGAAGACATCGACGGTATGGAAGACAATGCAGGAGAAGAAAGGGAACCACCACCCATAGGGCGCTGGACAGCCACCTCCTCATATGACATATACATGGTGGATACGCCTAAAGACAACAATGGCGACGACAAAAAGGACCCAGTTGGCGATAAAGCAGCCGAAGCGCAGACGTCAGCGGCGCCGCTCTAAACCACGCCATAGTAAAAATAGCGATACTGGCACAGGAGAAAATAATACCCTGGACAACGCCGAAGACAATGAAGACCCTGCGGACCCAGCCATGAAGCAGGACGAGCAGGGAGACGGCAAACATAGTCCAGGGCCGCTGTCCGATCACAGCGACGCCGAAGACACCACTTATGAACCTATCTCCGAAGAAGAGGACAGCCTGGATGAAGACGCATTCATCATCCCTGATACACAAGTGGAATGAGAACGCCTCCAGCAGAGACTTATCGCCACTTCAAGGAGCTTGAAGAAGTAGAAGCAACGTCTTAAAGACGCACAGGATACGCTCGATGATATATGGAACGAAGTGCTCGACACTGAGGAAAAATACGGCGGTAATCGCCAAACAAAGAGCTATCCCAAACGTAAACTGCTGCCCGAATTCGACAATGAGGCTATAGCGCCCATACCGCCAAATAACTGTACGGCCGACCAACAGGACCGACCACCTCATGGTTGAGTCAGAGCAGCTAATAACGCCACACACACAAATCCGCACCCCCGCTCCACAAAGAAAGGGAGGTAGCAACCCAGAACCAACAACACAATTTACGTGAAGACCTGGACAAAAGGGTTGGCATAACAAGGTCCATCTATGGATCTCGAGAACGTGCTCCCATGCAAGATCATGACCATCAAAACAAATATGCCGGTCGCTCTCTGGTTCGGAACCAACACCAAACACTACAACCGTCGGACTCATGCCACGACATAACCAAATATAGGGGCGTTGTGCACCCCCTATGCTTCACCGATGGGGTGCTAGATCATGAATTTCCAGCAGGGTTTAAACCCATAAACATCGAGACATACGACAGAACGACAGACCCTACAGTCTAGATAGAAGACTTTATTCTTCACATCCACATGGCTCGTGGAGATGATCTCCATGCCATCAAATACTTACCCCTCAAGCTGAAAGGACCAGCTCGGCACTGGCTGAAAAGCCAACTCTATCAAAAGCTGGGAGGAGATCGAGGATGCTTTCAGGGCAAATTTTCAAGGGACCTATGTCCGACCTTCGGATGCAGACGATCTAAGTCACATAACCCAACAACCCGGAGAGTCAGCCCGCAAGCTTTGGAATAGATTTCTCACCAAGAAAACCAAATCGTCGTTTGTCCAGAAGCCGAAGCCTTAGCGGCTTTCAAACATAGCATCCGGGACGAATGGCTGGCTAGACACCTCGGCCAGGAAAAGCCAAGAACAATGGCAGCCCTAACTACTCTAATGACCCGCTTTTGTTCGGGCGAGGACAGCTGGCTGGCCCGCAGCAGCACAAGTGATCCCGGCACATCCGAAATCAAGGATGGCAACGGAAAACCACGACGCAATAAAAATAAACATCAAAACAATGAAGATAGCCCAGACAATACAGTGGTAAATGCCGGATTTAGGGGCTGTAAACCCGGTCAACGGAAAAAGCCATTTAAAGGCAGCAGAGAAGGTCCATCCAGCCTAGATAAAATTCTAGACATGTCCTACCAGATTCACGGCACACCCGATAAGCCAGCTAACCACACCAACAGAGAATGTTGGGTCTTCAAGAAGGCCGGCAAGCTCAACGCCGAACACAAGGGGAAGGGACCGCAAAGTGAAGACGAGGACGAATCTCGCCAACCGAACACAGGGGGACCGAAAAATTTCCACGGGAGGTTAAAACAGTGAACATGATTTATGTCACTGATATCCCAAAGAGGGAGCGCAGGCGCGCACTCCGAGATGTATATGTTGTAGAGCTCGTCGCCCCTAAATTCAACCCATGGTCGGCCTGTCCGATCACATTAGATCGCAGGGATCATCCGACTAGTATTCGTCACGAGGGTTCGGCTGCCTTAGTGCTCGACCCAATAATCGATGGATACCATCTCACCCGCGTCCTTATGGACGGCAGCAGTAGTCTCAATCTGATATATCCGGACACTGTCCGCAAGATGGGGATAGACCCGTCAAGAATCAACCAAAGCAGCACTACCTTTAAAGGAGTAATACCAGGCGTACACTGGACATTGTATTCGGTTCTCCCGATAACTTTCGAAGCAAAGAGCTAATCTTCGACATCGCCCCATTCCGAAGTGGTTATCATGCCCTACTCGGAAGAACGGCCTTCGCCCATTTCAACGCAGTCTTGCATTACGCATACCTCAAACTAAAGATGCCCAGACCACACGGCGTTATTACGGTCAACGGAAATACGGAGCATTCTCTACGTACAGAAGAATATGTAGCGGCTCTAGCAGCCGGAGCACAAAGTGGCCTTTTCAACCAGAGCAACTCATCGGTCTTCAAGACCGCGGACACGGCTAAACGTGTTCAGCGCACACCTAGGTGTGGCTGCCTAGATAGACCTAAGCTTAATTAGAGGATCTGCCCTCATAAGAACAGCCCATAAGAAGACTATACTTGTCTCCCCGTATATATAAATATACACTCAAAGTCCCTTGTATGGCGTTGGGGGCTGCCCACATGTAAGAATTCCATAGTTCGGTTGGACCCTATTCGGACTCAGGAAACTACATTCAGCGGTTCATTCAAACAAACCAAGTTTACTTACGGTCACACCAGATTCTTTCACCTAGTTTTTTTCTTTTTACAGATGGCCACCATACTATACCCCTCAAGGATACGGCACAATGGAGATAAAGGCGTAGACGTGCAGCAGGGCCCCGTTCAAAGGTTTCTTTTTAGATTAAGACCCTGTGTAAACCTTTTTTGTTATCTCTTGTTGTTTCATACCCTCGTGGCATTTAAAATGACCAAGAGGGATACCAGTGTTACCGCGAACTCATAATTCATCGTACTTTCATAGACGTTACAAAAGTAGCAGCCAGTGTGTTCTTTGGGATATATCCTCTCACCACAGGCGCTCTTCCGTCATGCCGGATTGCCGCACGTACCTCGAAACGAAGGGTGCATTACCAGGGGTTATATTCAACCCAGTATATATTGTAAAGCCCGAATACCTTCAGGAGTTTTTGCCTTCGCGAGTTTGGCCTTATATGCATCAGCTCCAAATCATGTCTTTGGTCAAATGTTGGGTTTGCCCGGCTCCCATGTTTTGCTACCTTACGTTCTGCTCTATCGGCTAAGGCGGCACGGGGAGAACTACTGCGATTGTGCCCTGGTTCATCTGGATGAGCACCTTAGTAGAGAAAGCCGAAAACTGACTATCATGATAAGGCAAGAGCTGATCAACCACTCGATGACTCAATGGAATCTTTGTGATTCCTCCGCATTAACGAAGGACCGGTTTCCCGGTCAAGTATGTAAATGCATTGTATTCGGACAAACGCGGACATACCAGGGGCTATATAGTAGCCCCACTGTCAAACTCCTATGGCTAAGTGAAAGTGTTAAAGCTCTATAGTCCAATTGCCTAGTTCGCCACACTATCACCTCCTTAACGGACCAAGATGTTGGATTAAAAGTGTGATTATGTGCTTTTCTGAACACCGCCGCGTTATACGCGAGGGGGCTGAAGCCGATGACTACAAACTTTCAGGTTATACACATGTATACATAAATGGCCGCACAGGAGGCACTAAAATACTTTGTGAGCAAAAGTATAAATAAAGCCTTTATTATCATAAGCATTTTTTTACCATCGGCATGCATGCTATTTGAACATGATACTCTTCAAGCATTGACCCTCTATCAAGCGAGCACCCTCTAATACTTTGTCAAAATAGTGCTCAGGCAGGTCCCGGCCCTCGGGTGGACCCCCAGTCGCAATATGGGTGGCCTCCATCTTCGCCCAGTATGTCTTCACACGAGCAAGAGCCATCCGCGCACCTTCTATGCATGACGACCGCCTGACAGTGTCGATATGCGTTACCGCATGAACAAGTCGCTGCACTAAACCAAAATAACTATCCGGACTTGGTTCCCCAGGCCACAGCCGATCCACGACAGCCTTCATGGCAAGCCCAGATATCCTGTGGAGCTCTGCCCATTTGGCCATCTGCTCGCTCTACAGCAGCGGACGCCTTGGCATGCTGAACTGCGACAAGAACAGTCTTCCCGCTTCATGATCTTCTTGGTCTTGGAAAAATTGCATCGCATCAGCAGCACTCTTCGGCAAGTCCAAGTATGCGTCCGGAGAACTCCACGCTTGATCAAGACGGGCATACTTCGGATCCCGAATTTAGTTCACAATAAAAAGGGCCTTCCAGCCGCGATCTCGCCGGCTTGCCAGAGCTCCTCCCGAGCCGCTCTAATCTCAGATCGAGTTTCCTTTGCCGCTTGTAAGGCCTTCTCCAGGTCCGCCGTTTTTGTTTGGTTCTCTCTTCCGATTCACATTGGCCAGCGACATCATTTAGCTCAAGAGCCATGTTGGCTATTCTCTCCTCACTTCGGCGATGAGCAACCTGTTCGTCTTCTAATTAACCTGCCGCCTTCGTGGCAGCCGCATTGTTTATCCTGGCTTGTTCCTTGGCACACGCAAGCTTAGTCTGAAGAGTCTCCACGGCGGTAGCACCGTCTGCAGTTAAAGCATATTATAAATCCTAGCATCATGCTTTCATTTATACTCACTGACCTCCCAGAAAACATACCTTGCGCCTCGTCAAGACGCTTATTCACAAGCATGATGTCTTCATCTGCCACATCAAGTTGCCGCTTCAGTTCGGCAAATTCAGCAGCCCGGGCAGCTGTCGGGGCTGCAACCGCCTGTGTATAAAAATTGGCAAAATTATTACCTGAGATTATCTCTATTTTGATCCTTTGTTCGCCCCATTCGGGTGGCAACCAGAGTCTCAGGGGCTACTATCTATACACAGTACACCTTGCGTTTATGGTACAAACAAATGCTGCATTACGTACCTCAAAGCCTCTCAGCAGGCTCATGAAGGCTTCATTTAGTCTGCTTTTCGTGGACGAGATTCTCTTAATCACCGTACCATTGAGGTACGGTGTGATACGTCTCCAACGTATCTATAATTTTTGATTGTTCCATGCTATTTTATTATCTGTTTTTAATGATTATGGGCTTTATTATACACTTTTATATTACTTTTGGGACTAGCCTATTAACCGGAGGCCCAGCCCATATTGTTGTTTTATTGCCTGTTTCAGTATTTCGAAGAAAAGGAATATCAAACAAAGTCCAAACGGAATGAAACCTTCAGCAACGTGATTTTTTGGAAGAATATCATCCTGGAGACTCGGAGTTCACGTCAGAAGATACTCGAGGAGCCCAGGAGATAGGGGGAGCCCCCTGTCTCGTGGACCCCTCGAGCACCTCCTGACCGACTTCTTTCGCCTATATAAGCCTACGTACCCTAAAACCATCGAATATCAAGATAGATCGGGAGTTCCACCGCCGCAAGCCTCTGTAGTCACCAAAAACCTCTCGGGAGCCCTTCCCGGCACCCTGCCGGAGGGGGATCCTTCACCGGTGGCCATCTTCATCATCCCGACGCTATCCATGACGAGGAGGGAGTAGTTCACCCTCGCGGCTGAGGGTATGTACCAGTAGCTATGTGTTTGATCTCTCTCTCATGTTCTCTCTCGTGTTCCCTCTATGGCACGATCTTGATGTATCCCGAGCTTTGCTATTGTAGTTGGATCCTATGATGTTTCTCCCCCTCTACTCTCTTGTGATGAATTGAGTTTTCCCTTTGAAGTTATCTTATCGGATTGAGTCTTTTATGAGAACACTTGATGTATGTCTTGCCGTGATTATCTGTGGTGACAATGGGATATCATGTGCCACTTGATGTATGTTTTGGTGACCAACTTGCGGGTTTTGCCCATGAACCTATGCATAGGGGTTGGCACACGTTCTTGACTCTCCGATAGAAACTTTGGGGAACTCTTTGAAGTACTTTGTGTTGGTTGAATAGATGAATCTGAGATTGTGTGATGCATATCGTATAATCATGCCCACAGATACTTGAGGTGACAATGGAGTATCTAGGTGACATTAGGGTTTTGGTTGATTTGTGTCTTAAGGTGTTATTCTAGTATGAACTCTTGAGTAGATTGATCCGAAAGAATAATTTTGAGGTGGTTTCGTACCCTACCATAGTCTCTTCGTTTGTTCTCCGCTATTAGTGTCTTTGGAGTGACTCTTTGTTGCATGTTGAGGGATTGTTATATGATCTATCTATGTTATTATTGTTGAGAGAACTTGCACTAGTGAAAGTATGAACCTTAGGCCTTGTTTCCTACAATTGCAATACCGTTTACGCTCACTTTTATCACTTGCTACCTTGCTGTTTTTATAATTTCAGCTTACAAATACCTTTATCTACCATCCATATTGCACTTGTATCACCATCACTTCGCCGAACTAGTGCACCTATACAATTTACCATTGTATTGGGTGTGTTGGGGACACAAGAGACTCTTTGTTATTTGGTTGCAGGGTTGTTTGAGAGAGACCATCTTCATCCTACACCTCCTACGGATTGATAAACCTTAGGTCATCCACTTGAGGGAAATTTGCTATTGTCCTACAAACCTGTGCACTTGCAGGCCCAACACCGTCTACAAGAAGAAGGTTGTGTAGTAGACATCACGGTGCTCCTCTGAAATAGGCGCTTGCCACAGAAGACCCGTCAAAGTATTCGGTTGTGTGTTGGATAGTACGGGGCTTTTGTTTTCGGTCTCTCTAGGAGCCGAACACCCTGGACCTCGAGCGGCCGAAGAGTCACCTTCTGGCCTCGTCCTCCTTTGCGGATCGGGAGAGATCCTCCGGGACGATACCTCAGGGTCATCCGCCTTATGAGGCGGGGAAGTATGAGGAGGCGACTCGCTCTCCATCATCTCCGGAAGAAGATACCCCAAGGACGAAGATTGTGGCGGAAGGCTATAGGCTGGATTGCAAAACATACATTTCAGATGTTACTATCATAAAACAGGAAAAGAACGGGTATGCTTACAAAGCACCTTTGTTCACTTACGTCTCGGCTAACGGTTGGCCCCCTTGAGGGTGTTGTGCGGCAACGTTGCCCCCCGAGTCGGGACCCCCTGATAGGGATTTCTTCCCTCGCTTGGAGGCCTCTGCCTTCAAGTCTTCGGGGACGGCCCTTCTCTTCCCATGGGGGGAGGGAATACTGGATTCTCCTTCCCGTTCAACCTCCGACACGGGAGTCCTAATCTCCCCGGATATGGTGTGTATCATACCTCCGGTAAGTAGGCCACTTTTGACCTCCCCACTCTTCTCCTTGTCTTCCCCCGATGGCACTTGATAAGGTGCACGAGCCAGCATCCTGGTTAATACCGGATCCACTGAGTCTTCGGGAAGAGGGGCCGAGCACTTGATCCTCTCTGCCTTTTTTATCCATCCCTGTCCGATGACAGTTTTTCAGAATAATGTTACGATAAATACAACGGGAACATGTTCGGTGGTGGGGAACTTATCGTAGTATATGGATGGTTGCAATCGAGGCATGCGTCCTCTGTAGTGTCCAGACATTTTATTCATGATCCGAAGAATGATTTGTACATCCCTTCGAGCGTCGTGTCGAAGAAGTGCTGAATGATTCGCGGTCTTTCCGGATTGAACTCCCACATACAGAGAGGTCATTGCTGGCATGGCAGGACCCGACGAACTAGCATTACTTGGATTACTTTGACGAGACTGATGTCCTTAACAATAAGATCTTGAATGTGGCTCTGAAGTGTCTGCACGTCATCGGGTGATCCCCAATCCATCCCCTTGTTAACCCATGATGCAAGCTGTGGTGGGGGCCCGGATCAAAAGGCAGGGGCGGCCGCCCACTTTCTACCTCGAGGTGTTGTAATATAAAACCACTCCCGCTGCCATAGGTCGGAAGCTTCCGGGAAGGAACCCTTTGGCCATAAAGCATTAGCACATTTGCTTATTTTAGCCCCTTCGCACTCCGCGTGTTTCCCATCGATCATCTCTGCGTCACATTAAAGGTCTTGAGCCATAAGCCGAAGTGTGGAGTAATGCGGAGGAAGGCCTCACACACGACGATGAATGACGAGATGTGGAGGAAGGAATCCGGAGCTAGATCGTGAAAATCTAGTCCGTAATAGAACATGAGCCCCCTAACAAAGGGATGAAGACTGAGGCCTAACCCTCGGAGGAAGTGGGAGATAAACACGACACCCTCGTTGGATTTGGGAGTAGGGATGACCTGCCCTTGAGTAGGGAGCCTGTGGAGGATTTCCGCGGTTAAGTACCTTTCCTCCCTAAGCTTCTTGATGTCCTCCTCTGTGACAGAGGAGGCCATCCACCGGCCTTAAAGGCTGGATCCGAACATGTTCGGGGGATTGGAGCATTTGGGCTAAGCCTTGGGTGTTGGAGCTCGAGGTGGGAGAAGGAGAGGATTAAGCGTGGAAGAAAAAGACAGGCCTTGGTCTCTTTATAAAGAGGACGAATATCAAACGCCCCCCGCGTGGCCTTTGAAACTTGCCTATTCCCAAGGAATCCTACCCGTGGAACGGTTGGGTTACCCACGCCCGTATTGATGAGAATCCTGTGATAAGGGGACACGGTCTCTGCTTTGACAAGACGTGCCAATAAAACTGCCTCGCGAAACGTGAAGTAGTAGGTTGGAAAAACAGTTCGAATAATGACCGGGCCGCGATGTGATGTCATGCTATGGAAGAATTGTCAGCAGATTGGACTCATGGAATATTGTTCTCTCTATGGTGGTATGTGGAATTTGTTTTGCAGAGCCAAACATGATTCTTGTGTTCAAAGATCTACTTTGGAGTATTCAGAGAAGGAACCCGCCTTGCAATGCCGAAGACAATCTACGCACTGGAATCATCGTCATTGAAGCCTGGTTCAGGGGCTACTGAGGGAGTCCTGGATTAAGGGGTCCTCGGACAGCCGGACTATATACTTTAGCCGGACTGTTGGACTATGAAGATACAAGATAGAAGACTCCGTCCCGTGTCCAGGTGGGACTCTCCTTTGCGTGGAAGGCAAGCTTGGCGATTTGGATATGTAGATTTCCTTCTCTGTAACCGACTTTGTGTAACCCTAGCCCCCTATGTGTCTATATAAACCGGAGGGTTTAGTCTGTAGGACAAGAAGAACAATCATAATCATAGGCTAGCTTCGAGGGTTAGCCTCTACGATCTTGTGGTAGATCAACTCTTGTGATACTCATATCATCAAGATCAATCAAGCAGGAAGTAGGGTATTACCTCCATAGAGAGGGCCCGAACCTGGGTAAACATCGTGTCCCCCGCCTCCTGTTACCATTAGCCTTAGATGCATAGTTCGGGACCCCCTACCCGAGATCCGCCAGTTTTGACAGCGATAGTGGTCGTCATTCCTTCTTGGCAGCGGCGGCAGTGGAGGAAGTCCCGCATTACCCTGGGGGCGGTCCTCGCGAGGCTGATCCCTCCAAGCGCCCTCACGAGGCTGGTCCCTCCAGGCGCCCTCGCGATGTTGGTCCTGCCAGCGATCCTCACGAGGTCGGTCACGCCACTCCTGGCGAGGGCCTGATGTCTACTACACAACCTTCTTCTTGTAGACGTTGTTGGGCCTGCAAGTGCACAGGTTTGTAGGATAGTAGCAAATTTCCCTCAAGTGGATGACCTAACGTTTATCAATCCGTAGGAGGCGTAGGATGAAGATGGTCTCTCTCAAACAACCCTGCAACCAAATAACAAAGAGTCTCTTGTGTTCCCAACACACCCAATACAATGGTAAATTGTATAGATGCACTAGTTCGGCGAAGAGATAGTGATACAAGTGCAATATGGATGGTAGATAAAGGTATTTGTAATCTGAAATTATAAAAACAGCACGGTAACAAGTGGTAAAAGTGAGCGTAAACGGTATTGCAATGGTAGGAAACAAGGCCTAGGGTTCATACTTTCACTAGTGCAAGTTCTCTCAACAATAATAACATAGATAGATCATATAACAATCCCTCAACATGCAATAAAGAGTCACTCCAAAGACACTAATAGCGGAGAACAAACGAAGAGATTATGGTAGGGTACAAAACCACCTCAAAGTTATTCTTTCGGATCAATCTATTCAAGAGTTCGTACTAGAATAACATCTTAAGACACAAATCAACCAAAACCCTAATGTCACCTAGATACTCCATTGTCACCTCAAGTATCCGTGGGCATGATTATACGATATACATCACACAATCTCAGATTCATCTATTCAACCAACATAAAGTACTTCAAAGAGTGCCCCAAAGTTTCTACCGGAGAGTCAAGAACGTGTGCCAACCCCTATGCATAGGTTCATGGGCGGAACCCGCAAGTTGGTCACCAAAACATACATCAAGAGGCACATGATATCCCATTGTCACCACAGATAAGCACGGCAAGACATACATCAAGTGTTCTCATAAAAGACTCAATCCGATAAGATAACTTCAAAGGGGAAACTCAATTCATCACAAGAGAGTAGAGGGGGAGAAACATCATAAGATCCAACTACAATAGCAAAGCTCGGGATACATCAAGATCGTGCCATAGAGGGAACATAAGAGAGAACATGAGAGAGAGAGAGATCAAACACATAGCTACTGGTACATACCCTCAGCCCCGAGGGTGAACTACTCCCTCCTCGTCATGGATAGCGCTGGGATGATGAAGATGGCCACCAGTGATGGGTTCCCCCTCCGGCAGGGTGTCGGAATGGGCTCCCGAGAGGTTTTTTGGTGGCTACAGAGGCTTGCGGCAGCAGAACTCCTGATCTATCTTGATTTTAGATGGTTTTAGGGTACATAGGGTTATATAGGCGAAAGAAGTCGGTCAGGGAGTGCTCGAGGGGTCCAAGAGACAGGGGGGCGCCCAGTAGGGGGGCGGCGCCCTCCTACCTCGTGGCCTCCCCGAGGCTCTTCTGACATGAACTCTAAGTCTCCTGGGTGATATTCTTCCCAAAAATAATGCTGACGAAGGTTTCATTCCGTTTGGACTCCGTTTGATATTCCTTTTCTTCTAAATACTGAAACAGGCAATAAAACAACAATATGGGCTGGGCCTCCGGTTAATAGGTTAGTCCCAAAAGTAATATATAAGTGTAAAATAAAGCCCGTAATCATTCAAAACAGATAATAAAATAGCATGAACGCTTCATAAATTATAGATACGTTGGAGACGTATCAGGGCTGCAGTCATCCCACCGTCCTGCGCCATGTCCTCCTCCTGAGTCGTAGCCCCGGTTGTTGCGCTCGGGGCGTCGACCAAAACGTCCTTCTTGAATGGCCCTGAGATCCTAGCAATCGTTGGTGTTGTGGGTGTGGAGATTGTGGTAAGCGCAGAACGGTCGGTTGCCCTTGGACGACTCCGGCTGGTCCCTGCCGTGCTTCGTGTCTGGTTCTGCCGCTAGCACGGCGATTCCCTTGCTCTTCACGTCCTTGGCCTTGGTCTTCTTTTCTTAAGGGTCGGCAGCTGGGAGCTCGAGGAGGGAGAGGCGTCCCTCCTCAGCTCTTGCGCACTTGATCGCCAGGTTGAACAGCTCCAGGGATGTGCACAACTCCTTGTGGATGGCTAGCTCCTCCTTCATCTTGACGTCATGGACACCATCAGAGAACGCTGAGATGATGGCCTCGTCCGTCACCTTGGGGATCTTGAGGCGGACGTTGTTGAAGCGCTGGATGTATTTCTATAGGGTTTCCCCGGGTTGCTGCTGAAGGAAATATGCCCTAGAGGCAATAATAAAGTTATTATTTATTTCCTTATTACATGATAAATGTTTATTATTCATTCTAGAATTGTATTAACCGGAAACTTAGTACATGTGTGAATACATAGATAAACTGAGTGTCACTAGTATGCCTCTACTTGACTAGCTCGTTAATCAAAAATGGTTATGTTTCCTAGCCATGGACAAAGAGTTGTCATTTGATTAACGGGATCACATCATTAAGAGAATGATGTGATTGACTTTACCCATTCCATTAGGTTAGCACTTGATCGTTTAGTATGTTGATATTGCTTTCTTCATGACTTATACATGTTCCTATGACTATGAGATTATGCAACTCGCATTTACCGGAGGAACACTTTGTGTGCTACCAAACATCACAACATAACTGGGTGATTATAAAGGTGCTCTACAAGTGTCTCCAAAGGTACTTGTTGGGTTGGCGTATTTTGAGATTAGGATTTGTCACTCCGATTGTCGGAGAGGTATCTTTGGGCCCACTCGGTAATGTACATCAATATAAGCCTTGCAAGCATTGCAACTAATGAGTTAGTTGCGGGATGATGTATTATGGAACGAGTAAAGAGACTTGCCGGTAATGAGACTGAACTAGGTATTGAGATACCGACGATCGAATCTCGGGCAAGTAACATGCCAATGACAAAGGGAACAACGTATGTTGTTATGCGGTTTGACCGATAAAGATCTTCGTAGAATATGTGGGAGCCAATATGAGCATCCAGGTTCCGCTATTGGTTATTGACCGGAGATGTGTCTCGGTCATGTCTACATAGTTCTCGAACCCATAGGGTCTGCACGCTTAAAGTTTGATGATGGTTATATTATGAGTTTATGTGTTTTGATGTACCGAAGGTAGTTCGGAGTCCCAGATGAGATCGGGGACATGACGAGGAGTCTCGAAATTGTCGAGACGTAAAGATCGATATACTGGACGACTATATTCGAACATCGGAAAGGTTCCAAGTGATTCAGGTATTTATCAGAGTGCCGGGGGGTTATCGGAAACACCGGGGGGACTATTGGGCCTACATGGGCCATAGGGAAGAGGGAAGGCAGCCCACAGGGGGCAGCTGCGCCCCCTCCCTATAGGGCGGCCGAATTGGACTAGGGAGGGGGGCGCCCCCCCCCCCTTTCCTTCTCCTTTCCCTCTCCTTCCTTCCCCCATCCTTTTCCTAGTTGGACTAGGAAAGAGGGGAGTTCTACTCCTACTAGGAGGAGGACTCCTCCCCTCCTTGGTGCGTCCCAAGGCTGGCAGGCCTCCCCCTTCTCCTTTATATACAGGGGCAGGGGGCACCTCTCGACACAACAATTGATCCCTTGGATCTCTTAGTCGTGTGCGGTGCCCCCCTCCACTATAGTCCAACTTGATAATATCGTACCAGTGCTTAGGTGAAGCCCTGCGTCAGTAGAACATCATCATCATCACCACGTCGTCGTGCTGACGGAACTCTCCCTCAAAGCTCGGCTGGATCGGAGTTCGAGGGACATCATCGAGTTGAACGTGTGCTGAACACGGAGGTGCCGTGCGTTCAGTACTTGATCGGTCGGATTGTGAAGACGTACGACTACATCAACCGCGTTGTGCTAACACTTCCGCTTTCGTTCTACGAGGGTACGTGGACAACACTCTCCCCTCTCATTGCTATGCATCACCATGATCTTGCGTGTGCGTAGGAATTTTTTTTGAAATTACTACTTTCCCCAACAGTGGCATCCGAGCCTGGTTTTATGCGTTGATGTTATATGCACGAGTAGAACACAAGTGAGTTGTCGGCGATACAAGTCATACTGCTTACCAGCATGTCATACTTTGGTTTGGTGGTATTGTTGGATGAAGCAGCCCGGACCGACATTACGCGTACGCTTATGCGAGACTGGTTCTACCGACGTGCTTTCCACATAGGTGGCTGGCGGGTGTCAGTTTCTCCAACTTTAGTTGAACCGAGTGTGGGTACGCCCGATCCTTGAGAAGGTTAAAACAACACTAACTTTACAAACTATCGTTGTGGTTTTGATGCGTAGGTAAGAACGGTTCTTTGCTCAGCCCGTAGCAGCCACGTAAAACTTGCAACAACAAAGTAGAGGACGTCTAACTTGTTTTTGCAGGGCATGTTGCGATGTGATATGGTCAAGACGTGATGCTATATTTTATTGTATGAGATGATCATGTTTTGTAACCAAGTTATCGGCAACTGGCAGGAGCCATATGGTTGTCGCTTTATTGTATGCAATGCAAACGCCCTGTAACTGCTTTACTTTATCACTAAACGGTAGCGATAGTCGTAGAAGCAATAGTTGGCGAGACGACAGCGATGCTACAATGGAGATCAAGGTGTCGCGCCGGTGACAATGGTGATCGTGACAGTGCTTCGGAGATGGAGATCACAAGCACAAGATGATGATGGCCATATCATATCACTTATATTGATTGCATGTGATGTTTATCCTTTATGCATCTTATCTTGCTTTGATTGACGGTAGCATAATAAGATGATCTCTCACTAAATTCCAAGATAAAAGTGTTCTCCCTGAGTATGCACCGTTGCCAAAGTTCGTCGTGCCCAGACACCACGTGATGATCGGGTGTGATAAGCTCTACGTCCATTGATGACCCGCAAGTATAAGGGATAGTTGTAGCCTCTTTCGATAAGTAAGAGTGTCAAACCCAACGAGGAGCTAAAGGTAGAACAAATACTCTCTCAAGTCCTATCGGCCACGTGATATTCGGCTTACCTAGAACAAGTATGAAACTAGAAGTACTTTGTGGGTGTGATAGGATAGGTGTCAGTGTCAAAACCGGCAGATCTCGAGTAGGGGGTCCTGAAAAGTGCGTCTAGGCGGATGGTAACAAGAGACAAGGGACACGATGTTTTTACCCAGCTTCGGGCCCTCTCGATGGAGGTAAAACCCTACTCCTGCTTGATTAATATGGATGATATGGGTAGTACAAGAGTAGATCTACCACGAGATCAGAGAGGCTAAACCCTAGAAGCTAGCCTATGGTATGATTGTTGTTCGTCCTACGGACTAAAACCCTCCGGTTTATATAGACACCGGAGAGGGCTAGGGTTACACAGAGTCGGTTACAATGGGAGGAGATCTACATATTCGTATCGCCAAGCTTGCCTTCCACGCCAAGGAAAGTCCCATCCGGACACGGGACGAAGTCTTCAATCTTGTATCTTCATAGTCCAGGAGTCTGGCCAAAGGTTATAGTCCGGTCATCCGGACACCCCCTAATCCAGGACTCCCTTAGTAGCCCCCGAACCAGGCTTCAATGACGATGAGTCCGGCGTGCAAATTTGTCTTCGGCATTGCAAGGCGGGTTCTTCTCCAAACTCCATATAGCTGTTGAATAGTGTCCGGCTTCTGGTGAATGTTGCGCTCCTTGGCTTCTGTGCCTAATAATGGCCATCTTCCATGTGTCAAATGAATGCGAAAAGCCAGGGTGTTTTTTCATTTACCCCCCTAGCTGCGAAAATGAGCTTCCTATAAAAGAGACGAGGATTTAGATCCGAAACAGACCATCTTCCCTTTGCGAGCATTCATCGGAGCGCATTCGACAGAGATCCATTCTATCATGGCCGGTTGACGCAGCTCCTCCTCTTGCCCCCCCCCCCAGTCCTCAGCCTGGAGATTGGGAGAGATGCTTTGTCCTGCACAGCCAGCTAGTGGCGCTCCAAGCAAAGGGGTTACTCCCCTGGCCTACATGGTCCCGGTTCGAGCCGGGCTCGCTGCCTATAATGGTGGAGAGCAAGCGGAGTGCGTCCCCAATCCCTCCAAAGGAGAGCGGGTATGCCTTGTCCCTTGTTTGATAAGAGGGCTCGGGTTTCCAATTCATCCGTTTCTCCAGGGGCTCCTGGAGTTCTACGGCCTCCAGTTGCACAGCCTTACGTCTGCCTCCATATTGCATATTGCGGGCTTCGTAGCCCTTTGCGAGCTGTTTTTGGGCATCGAGGCTCATTTCGCACTGTGGAAGATGTTGTCCTGCCTTGTGCCCCGTTCTCAGGAGGGGTCGATATATCAAGTGGGCGGAGCCAAACTATGGCGCATCACCGGGGCCGGATATCTATCCGGAACCCCAAAGAAGGCATCCGAAGACTGGCCTTCAGAACGGTTTTATATAGAAGATGTCCCCCTACCGGACCCTGTACGGATCCGCCTCCCTGAGTTCGATAATGATCCTTTGAAGAAGTGCCTAAGCTGGCATCCACGGAGCCCTCAGAAGGAAAATGACAGGGACGTCCTTTACCTGATGAGCCGGATAAGGTTATTATCTCATTCCGAACTGACCATGATCGAGGTCATGGCCACATGCATTATGCGGGGAGTGCAGCCGTTTCAGTATAGGGGCCACCCCATGTGGGATTTCAACGGGGAGGACGACGCCACCCGGTGGGGCCGTAAGGGGCCGGAATCAGCTGCCGCTCTAATAAAGATCGTGTCCGCTTTGTACAAGGGAGAAGAGGAGGAATTCCTCCACGTCAACCCACGGGGAGGATTTTCTATGTACAATCCTCCAAGCTGGGTAAGCGAATACTTTCATTTGCCCATCCATTTCATATTCCCACAGTTAAGTATTTAGTCTAGCAATTTCAACACAGGAGCTACGCCAGGCTATAAAGGAGATAAACAGCCCTCCTCCACAACCCGAGGACCCAGAACAGTCCTTCGATCCGGACTCCCAAGAGGACCCGGACTTATGTGTGGAGCTGATCGATGGGGTGTTTCATCAATTGAGCAAGGACAACACCTTAGTGGCCATTACGGCTGACTATCCCGGACTACTTCCAGCCTCACAAGTAACCGAGACCGAAGTCCCGGTACTTTTAAGATGATCCACCCGTGCTTATTTTTGATCACCGTATACCAATGGCATTTTTGCAGGGGAAGTCCTTGAGGCAGAGGGCCGAGCCTGTGGCGGCTAGCCAACAAGGGGCATCAAGGCCCAGCAGACTGAAAAGAAGTGCGGTTCGGACTGAGACACCGGCGCAATGGTATGGCGTCCCATTTTATTCCCAGGTTTTATTCCCTCGAGGCGTACTAATGCTCATGCTCTCTTCAGGAAAAAGAGCGCTCGCCGGACTATATCCGGAGAGGTTACCAATCGCGCCTCCACCGGCCAGGCTCCAAGGTCGGGTTCGGAAGCGGAGGCGAGCACGAGGCGCACACCGGACGCTCCTCCGACAGAGGATGCAGACGGGCTGTCTGCCACCAATTCCGAGGTGGAGAGTGCCCTAAACCACAAGCGTCGCCAGACAGTTCTTCATGACACTTGTTTCTCCCAAGAGGCGTTAGATGCCTTTAATACGGGAGATGCGTACCTCCGTGCCGCTCAAAATGATCTAGCCAAAGCCACAGAGCAGTATGTAAAAGACATACGGGTGAGAAAATTTGATGGTTATATATGTCAGTAGCCCCCGAGACTTGAAACAGTTAGAATAACTGATTTAAGGATCATTTGTTATGCAGGATCTTACAGAAAAGAATACCCAACTGTCCCAGGAGCTGGAAGAGTGCAAAGCCCAACTTGAGGCCGCACTAGCCGCGGTGGGGGAGGCCAAGGAGACCCCCTCTGGTAATATGTGCTTCGAAAGATAAGTATTTTGAAAAGTGCGGCATGTATGAAAATCTAACAATAACATTGCAGATGGCGCCGGAGTGGATCCGGACAAACAACAACTCTTGCGCCGGTTAAAGGCCGGTGAGAGCGTGCTTACAAGGGTGAGGCAAGAGAAAAATAAGCTCCAAGATGCCAACACCTAGCTGGGCGAGGAACTAAAGGATGTTCGTGCTCAGATGTCGGACTCCGTGAAGGAGAATCGGCGGCTTCGACGCGGCATTTTAGTAAGTGCTTGAATGAACTTCGAAAAAAGAGTTCGGCGAGGAAGTCAATTGACAGAGTTATGTCTGTAGGTATGCTGAGAGGTCGACCTACGGAGGAAATGCCTGGATCTACGGGTGACCTTCTTCCCGAGCTCTCACAACTGCATGAACAAGTTCGGCAGGTGATGCAAGGTGTCACCCAGGCCTTGTGGCCATCCGTCTCCATGCCCGAAGGCCTTGGAGAGCTTGCAGAGAAGCTGAAGGGAGCGCGGCGGTGCTTCCGATTATGGAAGATATCGGCCTGCCATCAAGGCGCCAGGGAGGCCTGGGCCATGGTGAAGACACGGTACACGAAGGCTGACCCAAACCACATGGCCGAGGTCGGACCGGTAGGGCCCGATGGGAAGGAGATCCCTGTGAGCTTAGTGTACGACCAGGTAGAGCTGGCCGCCAAATATTCCCAACAGGACTGTAAACTAGACAGCATGTTGGATGGTATTGAAGAGGAATATACCCAGTCAAATTGACTATGTAATTTAAGATGACATGTAAAATGCCTTCTAGCCGGATTGTAGATCGTTTGTCATGGCAGACCTTTTCGCTTCAACCTCGGGACCCGATAGTCCAGAGTGTGTCCGAATACCTCTCTGTTATGTAAGAACCGGGGCATGCGTGGAGACCAGGCGTAGGGGTCATTAGTGCTTGAACAGACAAGTGCCCAACTAGTTATGTTATATTACATGGTTAGTAAGAAACATCTTCCAGGGAGAATAGTTCCGTTAGGGGTTCCTTTCCCTGGGAGGCATGCCCTAAAGTGCATGTCCGGACTGCGAAAAAAGCAGAAAAACATCTGGGGGCGGATAAATAAACGAGTGAGAAATCATCTTTTAGTTCACCGACCGAATATTCCCTTAAGAACGCTAGCTTTCGGCTTCACCCAGTCTGAGGTACACATCCGGCTGACCCGGCAGTAACAATCGCAGAGGTGCTCCCTTTACCGCCTAGCCGAACAATCGGGAACGTAGGGGTAAGCACAGGAGCTAGGCAACCCAGCTTGGCCAAAACTTAAGTCATATCGATGCATATAATGGTGAATAAAAGGTACATGCGGAAGTGTGACACATGTGTTGGGCATGAGGCACGTATAAACAAGCTTCTGTTAAAGAAGTCCCCAGGTATAATGAGCGCGGATAGCGCGTCAGTTGTTTGCGAACAAGGTGCAAACGAGCCCTCAAAGGCTATAAGAGAAAAGGAGGGAGAAGGAGAGAAATATAAGACAGCTAATATGTAAAAAAAGACAGAGGAAGGAGACGAACACAAAGTCTGGCGCTAGGCGTAGAATCTTCGTAGACGGGCTGCATTCCATGGGTTCGACTCGAGTCGGTTATCCGACGCATCTCGGAGACGGTACGCTCCACCAGTCAGGACTTGGTCAATTATGAAGGGACCTTCCCATTTGGGCTTGAGTTTGTCCTTTTTCTTGTCCGGCAGGCGTAGAACTAATTCGCCAACATTGTAAGTTTTGGTCCGTACTTCTCTGCTTTGATATCTTCGAGCCTGTTGTCGATAGAATGCGGAACAGGCTTTTGCCACATCGCGCTCCTCCTCCAAGGCGACCAAACTGTCCTACCGGTCGAGTTCGGCTTCTCTTTCTTCGTACATGCGCATGTGAGGTGAGTCATGAATTATGTCGAGGGCAGAACTGCCTCAGCGTCGTATACCATAAAGAATGGTGTGAATTTGGTAGTGTGATTCGGCGTGGTCCGCAGCCCCCAGAGTACGGAGTCGAGCTCCTCTACCCAGTGCGTATTAGATTCCTTGAGGGATCGCACTAACCTGGGTTTGATGTCGCTCATGATCAGACCATTTGCTCGCTCGACTTGACCGTTAGTTTGTGGGTGATAGACTGAAGCGTAGTCGAGCTTGATGCCCACGTTTTTGCACCAGAGTTTGACCTCGTCGGCCGTAAAGTTCGTGCCGTTATCAGTGATAATGCTGTGGGGAACGTCGTAACGGTGTACGACCCCTGATATGAAGTCTATCACTGGTCCGGATTCGTCCGTCTTAACAGGCTCGGCCTCTATCCATTTGGTGAATTTGTCCACCATGACCAGTAAGTATTTTTTCCTGTGGGTTCCTCCTTTAAGGGGTCCAACCATGTCAAGCCCCTAGACCGCGAAGGGCCAGGTGATGGGTATAGTTTGGAGGGAGGTGGGTGGCATATGGCTTTGGTTAGCAAAGAGTTGGCAACCGACGCATCGTTGGACTAAGTCCCGAGCATCTGCCTGGGCCGTCGGCCAGTAAAATCCTGTACGGAAGGCCTTGCTTACAAGGGCCCGGGCTGCGGCGTGGTACCCGCCGAGTCCGGCATGAATTTCAGCCAGGAGATTTCGCCCTTCCTCTTCGGAGATACACCTTTGAAGGACTCCGGTGGTGCTTTTCTTATAAAGCTCTCCCTCGTGGACTTTATAGGCTTTAGATCGCCGCACTATGCAGCGTGCCTCGTTTTGGTCCTCTGGAAGTTCCTGCCTGGTCAGGTAGGCTAGGAATGGTTTTGTCCATGGGGCAATGACCGCCATTATTTCATGGGTTGAGGATGTTACTTCGTTGGTCGAGCCTCCCGTTGTGTCAGAATGTTCGGTGTCGGGCAGTGCGGTTGGATCCGGGCTGTTATTTCTAGATTCCCCTTCCCATGATATGGATGGCTTGAATAGCCTTTCCAAGAAAATGTTGGGGGGACTGCATCGCGCTTTGCGCCGATGCGTGCCAAGACGTCGGCTGCCTGATTGTTTTCCCGGGCTATATGGTGAAATTCGAGCCCTTCGAACCGAGCTGACATTTTTAGGACGGCGTTGCGATAAGCTGCCATTTTCTGATCCTTGGCATCAAAGTCTCCATTTATTTGGGATATCGCGAGGTTCGAATCCCCACGCACCTCTAGGCATTGAATGCCCATGGAGACTGCCATCCGGAGACCGTGTAGAAGGGCCTCGTATTCGGCTGCGTTATTGGAGTCTGTATACATTATCTGGAGTACATATTGAACTGTATCTCCTGTTGGGGACGTCAAAATGACGCCAGCCCCCAGACCAGCTAACATTTTGGAGCCGTCCAAGTGCATGACCCAATTGGAATATGTGCCATACTCTTTAGGGAGTTCGACTTCAGTCCATTCGGCGACGAAGTCGGCCAAAACTTGCGACTTGATGGATCGCCGTGGCTTGTAGGTTATGTCGAACGGGAGGAGCTCAATGTCCCATTTGGCAATCCGGCTCGTCACGTCGCGGTTGTTTATAATGTCGTTAAGAGGTACTTCGGAGGCTACTGTTATTGAACACTCTTGAAAGTAGTGTCGCAGCTTCCGGGATGCCATAAACACTGCGTACGCTATCTTTTGATAATGCGGGTACCGTGACTTGCATGGAGTGAGGACAGTGGACATGTAGTAAACTGGTTTTTGAAGGGGGAATTTGTGTCCGTCCGTTTCTCGTTCGACGACGAGCACTGCGCTTACAACTTGATGAGTTGCCACAATGTATAATAGCATTGGTTCGCCGATGTTAGGTGCGGCCAGGACCGGGTTTGTTGCCAATATGGCTTTTATTTCTTCGAGTCCGGCCGTGGCGGCATCCGTCCACTCGAAGTGTTCGGTGCGCCGGAGGAGGCGATAAAGGGGTAATGCCTTTTCTCCCAAGCGGGAGATAAAGCGGCTTAGAGCCGCCACGCATCCCATCAATTTTTGTATTTGTTTGAGGTCTTTTAGAATATCCAATTGTGACAGAGCTTGGAACTTGGCTGGGTTTGCTTCAATTCCTCTACGGGATACAATGAAGCCCAAGAGCTTTCCGGCTGGTCCACCAAAAACGCATTTTTCCGGGTTAAGCTTGATGTCGTATGTCCGAAGGTTATCGAATGTGAGCCTCAAGTCGTCTACTAGAGTTTCGACATGCTTGGTTTTGATGACCACGTAATATACGTATGCCTCCACTATTTTGCCGATCTGGTTTGCCAGACATGTCTGAATCATGCGCTGGTATGTTGCGTCGGCGTTTTTGAGCCCAAAGGGCATTGTGTTGAAGCAGAATGGGCCGTATGGGGTGAAGAATGCCGTTGCGGCTTGGTCTGGCTCTGCCATCTTAATTTAATGGTAGCTGGAGTATGCGTCGAGGAAACACAATGAATTGTGTCCTACGGTGGCGTCGATAATTTGATCGATGCGGGGGAGGGGGAAGGGATCCTTTGGGCAAGCCTTGTTGAGGTCCTTAATATCGATGCATAGGCGCCAGGTTTTGTCCTTCTTTGGTACCATCACCAGGTTTGCTAGCCAGTCCGGATGTTTTATGTCTCTGATGAATCCGACCTCTAGTAGTTTGGCTAGATCCTCTCCCATGGCTTGTCTCTTGGGTTCGGAGAAACGCCGAAGAGCCTCCTTGACAGGCTTGAATCCTTTTAGGATGTTTAGGCTGTGCTCGGCCAGCCTGCTTGGGATTCCTGGCATGTCTGAAGGGTGCCAGGCAAAAATGTCCCAATTTTCGCGTAGGAATTCTCATAGTGCGGTGTCTACATCAGGGTTTAATTGCGCCCCGATGGAGGCCATTTTTGTAGGGTCTATTGGGTGGACTTGGAATTTGACTATTTCGTCCGCCGGTTTAAAGGAGGTGGACTTGGATCTTTTATCGAGTATCACATCATCCTTATTCACCGTGGAGCGCAGCGTAGTTAGTTCTTCGGCCGCTAGGGCTTCGGATAGTGCCGCAAGGGCCAGTGTGGCTGTCTTGTTTCCGGTGCGGAGTGCTATGTCCGGGTCACTAGCAAGAGTGATGATTCCGTTGGGTCCGGGCATTTTGAGCTTCATGTACCCGTAATGGGGTATAGCTTGAAAAATTGTGAATGCCTCTCGCCCTAATAGAGCATGGTATCCGCTGCTGAACGGGGCCACTTGAAACGTGACCTCCTCGGATCTATAATTATCCGGTGTGCCGAACACCACATCCAGTGTGATTTTTCCTGTACAGCACACTTCCCGACTGGGGATTATTCCTCTAAAGGTTGTGTTGCTTCGCTCAATGCGGCTCTAGTCTATTTCCATTTTTCGAAGAGTTTCCTCATAAATGAGGTTCAATCTGCTGCCACCGTCCATGAGTACCTTGGTAAGTCGAAAGTCGTCCACTATTGGACTGAGGACCAATGCGGCTGGTGCTTGGGCTGTTCGAAATTTAGGTTCATCACTGGCATTAAAGGTAATAGCCGTGTCACTCCATGGGTTTATTGTTGCTACTTGGTAGACTTCGGCAAGGCTGCGGAGTGTTCGTTTCCGCATATTATTTGATGCGAAAGTCTCGAAGACTGTTAATACCGTACTGGTATCCTTGGGGTGGTGCTCTGCGAATTCTAGAGTTAGAAGCTCCTCGCCACTTCTGGCCACCTGCCGGAGTATCCAACATGCTCTAAGGCTATGAGTTGGTGTGGTGCCCTCTGTACTATGAATTTTACAGGGTCCATTGAGCCATCCCTCCAGTACGGTTCCATGCCCTATGGAGGGTTTTTGCTTTTTGGTGTTTAACCCAGGTGCCTGGCGATAATGCACTGTTTTATTTTGGACTGGGGTTGTATTCAGGGCCGGATTGTCCCAATATTTTATTTCGGTTTTCCGTGCGCTTTCCATCACACAGTACTTTCGTACTATGGATGCCAAGTCGGCGAAGCGTGTAATTTCACGGCGACTTATGGCGTTGAGGATTCCCTTGTCTGTGCAATTATTGTAGAAGAATGAAATTGCATCCTCCTCGCGGCAGCCCTCTATCCTGTTCATAACCAGGAGGAATCTGGCCCAGTAATGGTGTACTGTTTCTCCGGGCTCTTGCCGAATTTGGGATAAATCCCTTATATTTGGGTGGGCGGGTGGAATTAAATCTGGAACCTCGCCCAATCTGAGACTCAGGGGCCAAGGAGTTTTCGAACTCGGAAGCTTGGATTCTTGGATATCGTCCAATGAATCTAACCCGCTGCCTGACTTTAGGTTCAGGGCTTGAGTGACGTCCTCCCCTCCGCGGGTATCCAGCTTGGGGGGATTGGGAATCCGGACATAACTAGTCCTTAAGATAGATGAAGGCTTGCCGCATTGTTCCTCCACCACTGCAACATGGTGGGTGACCTGGGGAGAGTTAATCTCTCTCAGATCCGGTTTAAGTCCAATCTGACCGTAGTCTGTAGCGACTCCCAGGGTGGTAATGCGATCCAAGAGCTCGTTTAAGGAAGAGAGCTCCATCGGATCTAGCTGCTCCGCGAGTTCCGAGTTGACGTGAAGATTGCTTTCGATGACCCGAGAAGTCATCGTTGGCGCGGCGGCCGAACAGGCGGTCATAAGAAAACAGCCTAGCCGGAGAGTTTGGCCGATAGTCAAAGCTCCTTTAGCAACAGTGCCGTCTTTAAAGACGGGATGAGGCATCCTTCCTGATGGCGAAGGCAAAGCGGAACTCTCAATGAAAGCACCAATGTCGGTGTCAAAACCGGCGGATCTCGGGTAGGGGGTCCCGAACTGTGCGTCTAGGCGGATGGTAACAGGAGACAAGGGACACGATGTTTTTACCCAGGTTCGGGCCCTCTCGATGGAGGCAAAACCCTACTCCTGCTTGATTAATATTGATGATATGGGTAGTACAAGAGTAGATCTACCACGAGATCAGAGAGGCTAAACCCTAGAAGCTAGCCTATGGTATGATTGTTGTTCGTCCTACGGACTAAAACCCTCCAGTTTATATAGACAACGGAGAGGGCTAGGGTTACACAGAGTCAGTCTACATATTCGTAACGCCAAGCTTGCCTTCCACGCCAAGGAAAGTCCCATCCGGACACGGGACGAAGTCTTCAATCTTGTATCTTCATAGTCCAGGAGTCCGGCCAAAGGTTATAGTCCGTTCAACCGGACACCCCCTAATCCGGGACTCCCTCAATAGGTTTGCAAGATAATAAAGAACACGTAAATAAAAAGTAGGGGCTGTTTAGATAAAGATGCAATGGAGTTGTGAAATTGTCCCTAAGCAATTTACTAATTTACTAGACCGATAGCAAGTTTTATGTGGGAGAGGCCACTGCTAGCATGTCATCCCTTACTTGGAATTCTATGCACTTATGATTGGAACTATTAGCAAGCATCCGCAACTACTAACGTTCATTGAGGTAAAACCAAACCATAGCATTAAGATATATTGGTCCCCCTTCAATCCCGTATGCCTTAATTTCTATGCTAGGTTGAAGCTTCTGTCACTCTAGCCCTCCAATACATAGTCATATGAACATACAACTAACCCTATGGTGTGATCCACGCGCGCGCTCATATGATGGGCACCAAAGGACAGCAACATAACCACAAGCAAATTAAATCAATCATAGCAATTCATCAACCACCAATAGGACAACGAAAATCTACCTAGACCTCATAGGATGGCAACACATCATTGGATAATAATATGAAGCATAAAGCACCATGTTCAAGTAGAGGGTACAGCGGGTTGCGGGAGAGTGAACCGCTGTAGATAGAGGTGGGAAGGTGATGGAGATGTTGGTGAAGATGGCGGAGGTGTTGGTGAAGATCATGGTGATGATGATGGCTCCCGGCGGTGTTCCGGCGCCACCGGAAGCAAGGGGGAGAGAGCCCCCCTTCTTCTTCTTCTTCTTCTTCCTTGACCTTCTCCCTAGATGGAAGAAGGGTTTCCCCTCTGGTCCTTGGCTCCCATGGCTTGGGAGGGGCGAGAGCCCCTCCGAGATTGGATCTATCTCTTTGTTTCTGCATTCCCAGATTCTACCCCTTCACCATTTCTTAAATATCCGGAGATCCGCAACTCCGATTGGGGTGAATCTGTCGCCCAGATTTTTCTCATAAAATTAGCTTTCTTGCGGAACAAGAAGGGCATCAACCGCCTTACGGGTGGCCCACGAGAGCCCGGGGTGCACCCAGGGGGGTGGGCACGCCCCCCTGTCTCGTGGCTACCTCGGACACCGTTTCGCATTGATTCTTCCTCCAGAAAATCCAAATATTCCAAAATAATTCTCCGTCCGTTTTTATCCCGTTTGGACTCCGTTTGATATTGGTTTTCTGCGAAACATAAAACATGCAGCAGACAGGAACTGGCACTGGGCACTGGATCAATATGTTAGTCCCAAAAATAGTATAAAAAGTTGCCAAAAGTATATGAAAGTTGAAGAATATTGGCATGGAACAATCAAAAAATATAGATACGACGCAGACGTATCAGCATCCCCAAGCTTAATTCCTGCTCGTCCTCGAGTAGGTAAATGATAAAAAAATGATGTGGAATGCTACCTAGCATAGTCTTGATCATATGTCTAATCATGGCATGAATATTAAGACATCAGTGATTCAAGGCAATAGTCTATCATTTGACATAAAAACAATAATACTTCAAGCATACCAACCAAGCAATTATGTCTTATCGAAATAACCTAGCCAAAGAAAGCTCATCCCTACAAAATCATATAGTCTGGCTATGCTCCATCTTCGTCACACAAAGCATTCCATTCATGCACAACCCCGATGACGAGCCGAGCAATTGGTTCATACTTTTTAATGCGCTTCAGCTTTTCAACTCTTATGCGATACATGAGCGCAAGCCATGGACATAGCACTATGGTGGTCTATTGTGGTGGTTGTGAGGACAAAAAGTGGGAGAAGATAGTCTCACATCAACTAGGCGTATCAACGGGCTATGGAGATGCCCATTAATAGATATCAATGTGAGTGAGTAGGGATTGCCATGCAACGGATGCACTAGAGCTATAAATATATGAAAGTTCAACAAAAGAAACTAAGTGGGTGTGCATCCAACTTGCTTGCTCATGAAGACCTAGGGCATTTTGAGGAAGCCCATCATTGGAATATACAAGCCAAGTTCTATAATGAAAAATTCCCACTAGTATATGAAAGTGAAAGTATAGGAGACTCTCTCTATGAAGAACATGGTGCTACTCTGAAGCACAAGTGTGGTAAAAGGATAGTAACATTGCCGCTTCTCTCTTTTTCTCTCATTTTTTTCTTTTTCTTTTTCATTTTTTCATTTCATTTATTTTTTTTATTTTTTCTTTCTTTTTGGTGGGCTTCTTTGGCCTCTTTTTTTTATTTGGGCTTCTTTGGCCTCTTTTATTTTTATAAAGTCCAAAGTCCCATCCCGACTTGTGGGGGATAGTCTTCATCATCCTTTCCTCACTGGGACAATGCTCTAATAATGAAGATCATCACACTTTTATGGATTTACATCTCAAGAATTACAACTCAAAGCTAGAACAAAATATGACTCTATATGAATGCCTCCGGCGGTGTACCAGGATATGCAATGAATCAAGAGTGACATGTATGAAAATTATGAAGGTGGCCTTGCCACAAATACGATGTCAACTACATGATCATGCAAAGAGCAATATGACAATGATGAAACGTGTCATAATTAAAGGAACGGTGGAAAGTTGTATGCCAATATATCTTGGAATGGCTATGGAAATGCCATATAGGTAGGTATGATGGCTGTTTTGAGGAAGGTAAATAATGGGTTTATGCTATCGGCGAAAGTTGCGTGGTAAAATAGAAGCTAACAAAGTGGAAGGATGAGTGTGCGTATATCCATGGACTCACATTAGTCATAAAGAACTCATATACTTATTGCAAAAGTCTACTTAGCCCTCAAAGCAAAGTACTACTACGCATGCCCCAAGAGGGATAGATTGGTAGGAAAAATCCATCGCTCGTCCCCGACTGCCACTCATAAGGAAAGCAATCAAAGAGCACCTCATGCTCCAACTTCGTTACATAACGGTTCACCATACGTGCATGCTACGGGACTTGCAAACCTCAACACAAGTATTTCTCAATTTCACAATTACTCAACTAGCACGACTCTAATATCACCACCTTTATATCACAAAACTATTGCAAGGAATCAAACATATCATATTCAGTGATCTACAAGTTTATGTAGGATTTTATGACTAACCATGTGAATGACCAATTCCTGTCATCTCTCTAAATAGATATAAGTGAAGCAAGAGAGTTTAATTCTTTCTACAAAAGACATGCCCATGCTCTAACAAATATTAGTGAAGCAATAGAGCATTCTACAAATGGCGGTTTTCTATGTGAAGAGAAACAGGCAAACCAAACTTCAAATGATATAAGTGAAGCACATGAAGCATTCTATAAGGCCATACTCAAAAGATTTAAGTGAAGTGCAATGAGCATTCTATAAATCAACCAAGGACTATCTCATACCAGCATGGTGCATAAAAGAAAAGTGAAAACTAAATGCAAAAGACGCTCCAAGACTTGCACATAATGCATGAACGAAACAAATCTGAAAACATATCGATACTTGTTGAAGAAAGAGGGGATGCCTTCCGGGGCATCCCCAAGCTTAGACGCTTGAGTCTCCTTGAATATTTACTTGGGGTTCCTCGGGCATCCCCAAGCTTGAGCTCTTGCCTCTCTTCCTTTTCCTCATATAGAGACCTCCTCGATTAGACACTTCATCCACACAAAACTTAAACAGAAAACTCGGTAAGATCCGTTAGTATAATAAAGCAAATCACCACTCTAAGTACTGTAGCAAACCAATTCATATTTTGTTTTTGCATTGTGTCTACTGTAATATAACTTTTTCATTGCTTAATCCACTAATATAAATTGATAGTTTCATCAAAACAAGCAAACTATGCATCAAAAACAGAATATGTCAAAAACAGAACAGTCTGTAGCAATCTGAACATCCACCATACTTATGCTACCCCAAAAATTCTACCGAAATTAGGAAAAATAACCAAGTTGTACAGAAAGACAGTGCAAAAGGAATCAGAACCAATTGATGTTCCAGTTAAAAAAATGTAAAATCAAGCACTACAGCCAAAGTTTTTGTCCTGCACCGTACAAACCAACAAGCATTGTAAACATCCTAAAGGTAAAACTTGGCACATTATTTTTATAATACAATGGAATTATACAAGAGGATAATTATTTTTGATGAAAAGTTTCTGTAATCAAGATTCACAAAGTTTCCATGAGCATGAACAAAGTTCAAGGCTAGCTCCCACTTCAACAATGCTTGTCTCTCTCACTTTCACTTTCCTTTTTGAAAAGTTTTTAGGTTCCCCTCTTTTAATTTTTTGTTTTTAAACTATATAAAAGCACTCAACAGAAATAAATGACTCTCTAAAAGTTCTAGGTTGTCTCCCTGGCAGCGCTTTCTTTAAAGCCATTAAGCTAGGCATGTAGTGCTCAAGTAATGAATCCACCCGGATCCCAAGGTATATCAAAGCCAATTTTAATTAACAATGATTTGTAATTTAGTAGTGAGCACAAAGTAACATATATCAAGAAACAACAAAGTCTAACTCTCTTCCTATGCATCGGCATGTCATAAAAGAACAATTCATGCACACTAAGTAAAGGCCAATGCATAGTATAAGCAGTTTCTTGCAATTTTATCAAATTGGAAACATAGAGAGGTGGAGATATAGTTCCTCTCTCATAATAATTGCAAGTAGAAGCAGCAAGCACATGCATATTATTTTCATCAAAATCATCATGTGCAACGGTAAAAGGCAACCCATCAACATAATCCTTAATAAGCACAAACTTCTCCAATATAGTGTAGTTTGGAGAATTCAAAAAGATAATAGGACTATCATGCATGGGTGCAATAGCAACAATTTCATGTTTAACATAAGGAACTATAGCAAGTTCATCTCCATAAGCATAATTTATATTGGCATCTTGGCCACAAGCATAGCGAGCATCTTCAAAAAGGGATATTTCAAGAGAATCAAGGGGATCATAACAATCATCATAGCAATCATCCTCCGGTAAGCACGAAGGGAAATTAAACAATGTATGAGTTGAAGAGTTACTCTCATTAGAAGGTGGGCACGGGTAGCTAATCCGCTCTTCCTCCTTTTGTTCTTCGCTCTCCTCATCATCTTTTTCATCCAAAGAGCTCACAGTTTCATCAATTTCTTCTTCCATAGCTTCCTGCAAAATATTAGTCTCTTCTTGGACAGCGGAGAATTTCTCAATATATAGTTTAACATAGGCATTAGAAGCATAATTATCATAACAATATTGGAATATGTCAAAAATTTCAGATTTGTAAAGAGTAGCATCATACTTTTCAATCAAAGAAGCAATCTCATAAGCACCCTTAAAAGCAACAAATTCTTCAATTTGTTGAACATCATAGTAATTATAAACACCCTTAGCATACGAAGATACGATTCCATTATCACTAAACAAGCATTGATAGGGTAGGTGTTTCTTAGGGTCTTCAGAACAACAAGTAAAATCATATAGTTCACATAAAGTCCAGGCATAGCATTGCAAACGCTGAATTTGATCCCATAATAGTTTCCCTTTTTCAGATATATGGTGTCGCACATAACAAGCATGCTCATCTAAAGATTTTCCCTCAACTAAGCTAGTGGGGTTTTTAGCACGAGCACATAGGGATCGAAGATGATCCAAGTAAAAAGCTTCAGTAGTGTGATAGATTTTGAGTGGTTCTTCAACCATTGGTGCAGTTGATACAACTATTTTTTTTGGTATTTTGCGTTTCCTACCCATAACTAAAGATAGAAAACAACTAAGAACAGCAAATAAAAATTACTTAGTGATAAAGCAAACAAGCACACATGAGAATATTCACCCCACGCTATGACTCCCCGGCAACGGCGCCAGAAAAAGGTCTTGATGACCCGCAAGTATACGGGATAGTTGTAGCCTCTTTCGATAAGTAAGAGTGTCAAACCCAACGAGGAGCTAAAGGTAGAACAAATACTCTCTCAAGTCCTATCGGCCACTGATACGACTCTACGCACGCTTGATGTTCGCTTTACCTAGAACAAGTATGAAACTAGAAGTACTTTGTGGGTGTGATAGGATAGGTTTGCAAGATAATAAAGAACACGTAAATAAAAAGTAGGGGCTGTTTAGATAAAGATGCAATAAAGTAAATATAGCGAGTGTGGAAAAGTGGTGGTAGGAGTTGTGAAATTGTCCCTAAGCAATTGACTACTTTACTCGACTGATAGCAAGTTTTATGTGGGAGAGGCCACTGCTAGCATGTCATCCCTTACTTGGAATTCTATGCACTTATGATTGGAACTATTAGCAAGCATCCGCAACTACTAACATTCATTAAGGTAAAACCCAACCATAGCATTAAGATATATTGGTCCCCCTTCAATCCCGTATGCCTCAATTTTTATGCTAGGTTGAAGCTTCTGTCACTCTAGCCCTCTAACACATAGTCCTATCAACATACAACTAACCCTATGGTGTGATCCATGCGCGCGCTCATATGATGGGCACCAAAGGAAAGCAACATAACCACAAGCAAATTAAATCAATCATAGCAATTCATCAACCACCAATAGGACAACAAAAGTCTACTCAGACATCATAGGATGGCAACACATCATTGCATAATAATATGAAGCATAAAGCACCATGTTCAAGTAGAGGGTACAGCGGATTGCGGGAGAGTGGACCGCTGTAGATAGAGGGGGGAAGGTGATGGATATGTTGGTGAAGATGGCGGAGGTGTTGGTGAAGATCGCGGTGATGATGATGGCTCCCGGCGGCGTTCCGGCGCCACCGGAAGCAAGGGGGAGAGAGCCCCCCTTCTTCTTCTTCTTCTTCCTTGACCTTCTCCCTAGATGGAAGAAGGGTTTCCCCTCTGGTCCTTGGCTCGCATGGCTTGGGAGGGGCAAGAGCCCCTCCGAGATTGGATCTATCTCTCTATTTCTGCGTCCCAGATTCTACCCCTTCACTGTTTCTTAAATATCCGGAGATCCGTAACTCCGATTGGGGTGAATCTTTCGCCCAGATTTTTCTCATAAAATTAGCTTTCCTGCGGCAGAAGAAGGGCATCAACCACCTTACAGGTGGCCCAGGAGAGCCCAGGGCGCACCCAGGGGGGTGGGCATGCCCCCCTGTCTCGTGGCCACCTCGGACACCGTTTCGTGTTGATTCTTCCTCCAGAAAATCCCAAATATTCCAAAATAATTCTTCGTCCATTTTTATCCCGTTTGGACTCCGTTTGATATTGGTTTTCTGTGAAACATAAAACATGCAACAGACAGGAACTGGCACTGGGCACTGGATCAATATGTTAGTCCCAAAAATAGTATAAAAAGTTGCCAAAAGTATATGAAAGTTGAAGAATATTGGCATGGAACAATCGAAAAATATAGATACGGAGGAGACGTATCATCCATCTACAATGGGTGCAAGCCAGTTTTGCACACGCAGAATACTCAGGTTAAACTTGAAGAGCCTAGCATATGCAGATATGGCCTCGGAACACTGAGACCGAAAGGTCGAGCGTGAATCATATAGTAGATATTATCAACATAGTGATGTTCACCATTGAAAACTACTCCATTTCACGTGATGATCGGTTATGGTTTAGTTGATTTGGATCACGTGATCACTTAGATGATTAGAGGGATGTCTATCTAAGTGGGAGTTCTTAAGTAATATGATTAATTGAACTTAAACTTATCATGAACTTAGTACCTGATAGTATTTTGCATGTCTATGTTGTTGTAGATAGATGGCTCGTGCTGCTGTTCCGTTGTTTTTTATATGTGTTCCAAGAGAAAACTATGTTGAAAGATGTTAGTAGCAATGATGCAGACTTGGTAGGTTATCCTCATTGCTGCACAGAAGAATTATGTCCTTGATGCACCGCTAGGTGACAGACTTATTGCAGGAGCAGATACAAACGTTATGAACGTTTGGCTAGCTCAATATGATGACTAGTTGATAGTTTACTGCACCATGCTTAACGGCTTAGAATTGGGACTTCAAAGACATTTTGAACGTCATGGACCATATGAGATGTTCCAGGAGTTGAAGTTAATATTTCAAGCAAATACCCGAGTTGAGAGATATGAAGTCTCCAACAAGTCCTATAGCTAAAAGATGGAGGAGAATTGCTCAACTAGTGAGCAAGTGCTTAGATTGTTTGAGTACTACAATCGCTTGAATCAAGTGGGAGTTAATCTTCCAGATAATATAGTGATTGACAGAGTTCTCTAGTCATCATCACCAAGTTACTAGAACTTCGTGATGAACTATAGTATGCAAGGGATGACAAAAACGATTCCCGAGCTCTTCGTGGTGCTGAAATCGACGAAGATAGAAATCAAGAAAGAGCATCAAGTGTTGATGATTGACAAGACCACTAGTTTCAAGAAAAAGGCAAAGGAAAAGAAAGGGAACTTCAAGTAGAATGGCAAGCAAGTTGTCACTCCCATGAAGAAGCCCAAAGCTAGACCAAAACTTGAAACTGAGTGCTTCTACTACAAAGGAAATGGTCACTGGAAGCGGAAATGCCCTGAAAAATTGGTGGATAAGAAGAATGGCAATGTGAACAAGGGTATATTTGATATACAGGTTATTGGTGTGTACCTTACTAGTGTTTATAGTAGCCCCTGAGTATTTGATACTTGTTCGGTTGCTAAGATTAGTAACTCGAAACAGGAGTTACAGAATAAATAGAGACTAGTTGAGGATGAAGTGACGATGTGTGTTGGAAGTGGTTCCAAGATTGATATGATCATCATCGTACACTCCCTATACTTTCGAGATTTGTGTAGAACCTAAATAAATGTTATTTGGTGTTTGCATTGAGCATAAATATGATTAGATCATGTTTCTTGCGATATGATTATTCATCTAAGATGGAGAATAAATTGTTATTTTGTTTACATGAATAAAACCTTCGATGGTAATACACCCAATGAAAATAGTTTGTTGGATCTCGATCGTGGTAATACACATATTCATTATATTGATGCCAAAAAGATGCAAAGTTGATAATGATAGTGCAACTTATTTGTGACACTGTCGTTTGGGTCATATCAGTGTAAAGCGCATGAAGAAACTCTATAAAGATGGACTTTTGGAATCACTTGATTATGAATCATTTGATGCTTGTGAAACGTGCCTTATGGGCAAGATGACTGAAACTTTGTTCTCCGGAACAATGGAACGAGCTAGTGACTTATTGGAAATAATACATACCGATGTATGCGGTCCAATGAGTGTTGATGCTCGTGGCGGGTATCGTTATTTTCTGACCTTCACAAGATGATTTGAGCAGATATGAGTATATCTACTTAAAGAAACACAAGTATGAAACATTTGAAAAGTTCAAAGAATTTTAGAGTGAAGTGGAGAATCATCGTAACAAGAAAATAAAGTTTCTACGATCTGATCATGGAGGAGAATATTTGAGTTACGAGTTTGGCCTTCATATAAAACAATGTGGAATAGTTTCATAGTTCACACCACCTGGAACACCACAGCGTTATGGTGTGTCCTAACGCCGTAACCGCACTTTATTGGATATTGTGCAATCTATGATGTCTCTTATCGGTTTACCACTATCGTTTTGGGGTTATGCATTAGAGACAGTTGCATTCACTTTAAATAGGGCACCATCGAAATCCGTTGAGATGACGCCTTATGAACTGTGGTTTGGCAAGAAACCAAAGTTGTCATTTCTTAAAATTTTGGGGCTATGATGCTTATGTGAAAAGTTTCAACCTGATAAGCTCGAACCCAAATCGGAGAAGTGTGTCTTCATAGGATACCCAAAGGAAACTGTTGGGTACACCTTCTATCACAGATCCAAAGGCAAGATATTAGTTGCTAAGAATGGATCCTTTCTAGAGAAGAAGTTTCTCTCGAAAGAAGTGAGTGGGAGGAAAGTAGAACTTGATGAGGTAATTGTACCTTCTCCCTTATTGGAAAGTAGTTCATCACAGAAATCAGTTCTAGTGATTCCTACACCAATTAGTGAGGAAGTTAATAATGATGATCATGAAACTTCAGATCAAGTTGCTACTGAACCTTGTAGGTCTTCCAGTGTAAGATCCGCACCAGAGTGGTACGGTAATCCTGTTCTGGAAGTCATGTTACTAGACCATGATGAACCTACGAACTATGAGGAAGCAATGATGAGCCCAAATTCCGTGAAATGGCTTGAGGCCATAAAGTCTGAGATAGGATCCATGTAAGAGAACAAAGTGTGGACTTTAGTTGACTTGCTCGATGATCAGCAAGCCAAGCTAAATAAATGGATCTTCAAGAGGAAGACGGACACTGATAGTACTGTTACTATCTACAAAGATCGACTTGTTGCAAAAGGTTTTCGACAAGTTCAAAGGTGTTGATTATGATGAGATTTTCTCACTCGTAACGATGCTTAAGTCAGTCCGAATCAAATTAGCAATTACCACATTTTATGAAATCTGGCAAATGGATATCAAAACTGCATTCCTGAATGGATTTCTAGGAGAAGAGTTGTATATGATGCAACCAGAAGGTTTTGTCGATCCGAAAGGTGCTAACAAAATGTGCAAGCTCCAATGATCCATCAATGGACTGGTGCAAGTATCTCGGAGTTGGAATATACGCTTTGATGAGTTGATGAAAGCATATGGTTTTATACAGACTTTTGGAAAGGCCTGTATTTACAAGAAAGTGAGTGGGAGCACTACAGCCTTTCTGATAAGTATATGTGAATGACATATTATTGATCGGAAATAATGTAGAATTTTCTATAAAGCATAAAAAGGAGTGTTTGAAAGGATTTTTTCAAAGAAAGACCTTGGTGAAACTGCTTACACATTGAGCATCAAGATCTATAGAGATAGATCAAGACGCTTGATAAGATTTTTCAATGAGTACATACCTTGATAAGATTTTGAAGTAGTTCAAAATGGAACAGTCAAAAAGGAGTTCGTGCCTGTGTTGCAAGGTGTGAAGTCGAGTAAGACTCAAAACCAGACCACGGCAGAAAATAGAAAGAGAATGAAAGTCATTCCCTATGCCTCAGTCATAGGTTCTATAAAGTATGCTATGTTGTGTACCAGACCTATTGTATACCTTGCTCTGAGTTTGGCAAGGGAGTACAATTTTGATCTAGGAGTAGATCACTGGATATCAGTCAAGAATATCCTTAGTGAGGACTAAGGAGATGTTTCTCAATTATGGAGGTGATAAAAGAGTTCGTCGTAAAGAGTTACATCGATGCAAGCTTTTACACTAATCCAGATGACTCTAAGTCTCAATCTGGATACATATTGAAAGTGGGAGCAATTAACTAGAGTAGCTCCGTGCAGAGCATTATAGACATAATTTTTTTGCAAAATACATACGGCTCTGAATGTGACAGACCCGTTGACTAAACTTCTTTCACGAGAAAAACATGATCATACTTAATACTCTTTGGGTGTTAATCACATAGTGATGTGAACTAGATTATTGACTCTAGTAAACCCTTTGGGTGTTGGTCACATGACGATGTGAACTATGGGTGTTAATCACATATAGATGTGAATATTGGTGTTAAATCACATGGCGATGTGAACTAGATTATTGACTCTAGTGCAAGTGGGAGACTGAAGGAAATATGCCCTAGAGGCAATAATAAAGTTATTATTTATTTCCTTATTACATGATAAATGTTTATTATTCATGCTAGAATTGTATTAACCGGAAACTTAGTACATGTGTGAATACATAGGCAAACTTAGTGTCACTGGTATGCCTCTACTTGACTAGCTCGTTAATCAAAGATGGTTATGTTTCCTAGCCATGGACAAAGAGTTGTCATTTGATTAACGGGATCACATCATTAGGAGAATGATGTGATTGACTTGACCCATTCCGTTAGGTTAGCACTTGATCATTTAGTATGTTGCTATTGCTTTCTTCATGACTTATACATGTTCCTATGACTATGAGATTATGCAACTCGCGTTTACCGGAGGAACACTTTGTGTGCAACCAAACGTCACAACGTAATTGGGTGATTATAAAGGTGCTCTACAGGTGTCTCCAAAGGTACTTGTTGGGTTGGCGTATTTCGAGATTAGGATTTGTCACTCCGATTGTCGGAGAGGTATCTCTGGGCCCACTCAGTAATGCATATCAATATAAGCCTTGCAAGCATTGCAACTAATGAGTTAGTTGCGGGATGATGTATTATGGAACGAGTAAAGAGACTTGCGGGTAACGAGATTGAACTAGGTATTGAGATACCGACGATCGAATCTCAGGCAAGTAAGATACCGATGACAAAGGGAACAACATATGTTGTTATGCGGTTTAACCGATAAAAATCTTCATAGAATATGTGGGAGCAAATATGAGCATGCAGGTTCCGCTATTGGTTATTGATCGGATATGTGTCTCAGTCATGTCTACATAGTTCTCTAACCCGTAGGGTCCGCACGCTTAAAGTTCAATGACGGTTATATTATGAGTTTATGTGTTTTGATGTACCTAAGGTAGTCCGGAGTCCCGGATGAGATCAGGGACATGACGAGGAGTCTCAAAATGGTCGAGATGTAAAGATCGATATATTGGACGACTATATTCGGACATCAGAAAGGTTCTGAGTGATTCAGATATTTATCAGAGTGCCGGGGGGTTATCGGAAACCCCGGGGGGACTATTGGGCCTACATGGGCCATAGGGAAGAGGGAAGGCAGCCCACAAGGGGCAGCTGCACCCCCTCCCTATAGGGGGTCCGAATTGGACTAGGGAGGGGGGCGCGCCCCCCCTTTCCTTCTCCTTTCCCTCTCCCTCCTTCCCCCTTCCTTTTCCTAGTTGGACTAGGAAAGACGGGAGTCCTACTCCTACTAGGAGGAGGACTCCTCCCCTCATTGGTGTGTCCCAAGGTTGGCCGGCCTCCCCCTTGCTCCTTTATATACGGGGGCAGGGGGGCACCTCTAGACACAACAATTGATCCCTTGGATCTCTTAGCTGTGTGCGGTGCCCCCCTCCACCATAGTCCACCTCGATAATATCGTAGCGGTGCTTAGGTGAAGCCCCGCGTCGGTAGAACATCATCATCGAACTCTCCCTCAAAGCTCGGCTGCATCGGAGTTCGAGGGACGTCATCGAGTTGAACATGTGATGAACTCGGAGGTGCCGTGTGTTTGGTACTTGATCAGTCGGATCGTGAAGACATACAACTACATCAACCGCGTTGTGCTAATGCTTCCGCTTTCGGTCTACGAGGGTATGTGGATAACACTCTCCCCTCTCGTTGCTATGCATCACCATGATCTTGCGTGTGTGTAGGATTTTTTTGAAATTACTACGTTCCCCAACAGCTGCCTGATGCGGCGGAGGTCACCTGCGGCCGGGGGGCGGTCGTGAGTGCCCTGGAACTTGGCGATGAAGCGACTGCGCATCTCGTCCCAGGAGAAGATTGAGCCGGGAGGCAAGTTCAGGAGCCATGAGCGGGCACCGTCCTTGAGTGCCATGGGAAACCAATTCGCCATGACTTTCTCGTCGCCTTTGGCTGCCTCGATGCTCAGCTCATAGAGCTGCAAGAACTCCGCGGGGTCGGGGGTGCCGTCATAGCGAGGAGGCAGGTCCGACTTGAACTTTCCCGGCCAGGCAACTTGCTGTGGTCACCAGGGCCCCTTGCTATTGCAGGGCTTGCTCTTGATGGTACCCATGCACCACCGCCATAGGCAGTACATGGTCTTGTCATGCCGGTGCAGGGAGCATGGGGGTGCCTTCTTGAGGTCGAGGGATTTCTTGACAGCTTCTTTCTTCCCGCGCGGGTGCCGGACGCGGTGGGTCACGCCCAGGGGCCGCGCGCCTTGGCGCCAGGGCGCGGTCCTGGGGAAAAGGTGGTGGAGGCGCTCCATGAGCCACGTCGCCCGTTCCCGGTGGAGGGCGGGGCAACGAGAGGGACGGCGCGGGAGAGCCCCCTGTGGCGCTGATGAGCTCGGTGATGTGAGCGAGCCATTCCTCGTAGAGGTTGTCGACGGGGCGGTAACGCAGGAGCTTGTGCGCCATGAGCAGCGCGGCCTGCGCGTCGGTGGGAGCACGACGAGCGTGGGACGACGAACCGGCTTGGGTCGGCGGCAGAGTGGTGGTGCGGCCGTCCCGATGCACCGAGGGGGGCAGCGAGGATACTTGCTGCTTGTTCCCGGCCCGGCCGTTGGCGACAAGTGACGGGGAACGACAGGGAGGCCCGCCGACAGGAGCCGTCTGGGCGACGCGTGCGGCGAGAGCGACCCGACGCTCAGCGCGGGCTCGACGGGCGTCAGACATGGCTGCGACGAAGCGATGGGACGCGGATCAGCGGAAGGAAGGCTTCGGCGCGCCCCTACCTGGCGCACCAAATATCGGATTTCGGGTTCCAGCAAAACCCTTGAGGTTCAAACACTGGGGTGCGCACGAAGATTTTCCCCTACCGAATCTCGCATCAGCCTTGCCGCGATCTCTAAGTTTAGCTCGATCAACTCACAACACAAGAGACACAAGATTTATACTGGTTCATGCCACCATTGTGGTGTAATACCCTACTCCAGTGTGGTGGTGGTGGATTGCCTCTTGGGCTGATGATGAACAATACAGAGGATGAACTAGCCTCGGGAGGTGAGGTGTTCTTGAGCTGGTGTGTTCTAGCTGGAACTGGTCGATTCGCTTTGCCCCCTTTTCTATGGTGGTGGCTAGTCCTATTTATAAAGGCCCTGGTCCTTTCATCAAATATTGAGCGGGAAGGGATCCAACAACAACCAATTTGAAAGGGGACAGCTAGTACAAGTTATCCTGACTAAAGGTGGTTGAGGGAGTCCTGGATTAGGGGGTGTCCGGATGGCCGGACTATGACCTTTGGCCGGACTCCCGGACTATGAAGATACAAGATTAAAGACTTCGTCCCGTGTCTGGATAGGACTTTCCTTGGCGTGGAAGGCAAGCTTGGCGATATGATATGAAGATCTCCTCCCATTGTAACCGACTCTGTGTAACCCTAGCCCTCTCCGATGTCTATATAAACCGGAGAGTTTTAGTCCGTAGGACGAACAACAATCATACCATAGGCTAGCTTCTAGGGTTTAGCCTCTCTGATCTCGTGGTAGATCAACTCTTGTACTACCCATATCATCAACATCAATCAAGTAGGAGTAGGGTTTGACCTCCATCGAGAGGGCCAGAACCTGGGTAAAAACATCGTGTCCCTTGTCTCCTATTACCATCCGCCTAGACGCACAGTTCGGGACCCCCTACCCGAGATTCGCCGGTTTTGACACCGACATTGGTGCTTTCATTGAGAGTTCCTCTGTATTGTCACCTTTAGGCCCGATGGCTTCTTCGATCGTCAGCCATGACGCGGTCCAGGGTGAGACTTTTCTCCCCGGAAAGATCTTTGTATTCGGCGGCTTCGCACTGCGGGCCAATTCGCTTGGCCATCTGGAGCAGATCGAAAGCTACGCCCCTGGCCATCAGGTCAGGTTTGGAAGCTTAAACTACACGGCCGACATCCGCGGGGACTTGATCTTCGACGGATTCAAGCCACGGCCGAGCGCGCCGCACTGTCACGATGGGCATGATCTAGCTCTGCCGCCGGACAGCACCCAGAGAGCCGCTCATGTGTCCGCTCCGACCACTAGCTCAGAGCCGGCTGCGCCAGTCGGGGCCGGTCGGTTGGATGCCGCCCCAGGAGCCACAATCTCTACGGCAATAGAGCCGATTACCAGTCTAATCCTTCGCGAGGCCTGTGACTCAAAGGTGCCGGACTCCTGTCCGGACTCCGAATCTTCCGCACCCCTTCCGATCGAACCCAATTGGGCTCCGATCATGGAGTTCACTGCCGTGGACGTCTTCCAGCACTCGCCCTTTTGTGATTATCCTAAATTCACTAAAGTCTCTCTCTTTGTCAGGAGAGCCCTGGCCGGACTATGGTCAGCACGGTCGGGATGCGGACGACGAAGAAATTCGAAACCCACCCACCACCCACTTTGTAGCCACTGTCGACGATCTAACCGACATGCTCGACTTCGACTCCGAAGACATCAACGGTATGGACGCCGATGAAGGAGACGATCAAGAACCAGCACCTATAGGGCACTGGAAAGCCACCCCATCACACGATGTATACATGGTGGACACACCTAAAAGAAGCAACGACGAGGATCAAAAGGGCGCAACCAGGGATCGCTCCCTCAAAAAACAATCAAAGCGGCGGCATAATCGCCGCACCAAGCCCCACCTCGACAGAGACCCAGCAATAGAGCAGGGTGAATCAACGGAAGACGGACATGCCATCGAGCAACCGTCCAAACAGGGCAGACAAACCCAACAATCCATCCCCGGGAAAGATAATAGTTCGGACGACCTCACGCCGGACAAGTCGCTGGAACACCAGAACCTCCACCAAAGGCTCGTTGCCACTGCACGTAGCCTGAAAAAGCAGAAGCGGAAGCTCAAAACAGCGGAAGATGCACTCAGAATCAGATGGGGCAAAGTACTCAATACCACACACAAGTACGGCAATAGTCATCACACAAAGAGCTATCTGAAGCGGAAATTACTACCGGAATTTGACGAAGAGGCCTTAGAGCCCCCACAGTCAAAAAACAAGGAAGGCACCAGGTCGGATAGACGACCCCACGATCAATCTCAAGCGACAAAGGGCACCGCACTCAATAGGGCGCGCGGTCCGCCCAAGGATTCGCATCAAAAAACCGGTCCAACTAGATCCATCTATGGGCCAAGAAAGCAAGCTCCAGTGAGCAATGCAACGCAAAAAATATCTGAACATCGCAGCACACCTACATACAGGGGCGCCGCACATCCCCTATGTTTTACCGATGAGGTACTGGATCACGAATTTCCAGTGGGATTCAAGCCCGTAAACATAGAAGCATACGACGGAACAACAGACCCTGGAGTCTGGATCGAGGATTATATCCTCCACATACACATGGCCAGAGGAGATGACCTTCACGCCATAAAATACTTACCCCTTAAGCTCAAAGGGCCAGCCCGGCATTGGCTTAAAAGCACCATGGGAAGTTGGGAAACGCTCGAGGATGCTTTCCGGGCAAATTTTCAAGGGACCTATGTCCGACCTCCGGATGCAGATGATCTGAGTCATATAACTCAGCAGCCCGGAGAGTCAGCCCGGAAACTCTGGAACAGATTTCTTACTAAAAAGAATCAGATAGTCGACTGTCCGGACGCCGAGGCCCTAGCAGCTTTCAAACATAGCGTCCGAGACGAATGGCTCGCCAGACACCTCGGCCAAGAAAAGCCAAGAACAATGGCCGCATTAACAAGCCTCATGACCCGCTTTTGCGCAGGAGAGGATAGCTGGTTGGCAAGAAGCAGCACCAGCGACCCGAGTACATCCGAACTCAGAGATGGAAACGGGAAACCGCGCCGTAACAAAGAACAGCGCCGGATCAAGGATAACAGCCCGATGAGCACGACAGTCAACGCCAGATTCAAAAGCTCTCGGCAAAATCAGAAAAAGCCGCCCCCCAAAGATGACAGGGACGAGCTATCTAACCTCAACAAAATCCTGGACAAAATATGTCAAATCCACAGTACCCCCGGGAGACCTGCAAACCACACCCACAGAGATTGTTGGGTCTTCAAGCAGTCCGGCAAACTCAACGCCGAACACAAGGGGCTCGACACACCAAGCGAGGATGACGATGCACCCCACAAGCAGAACACCGGAGAACAAAAGAAGTTCCCACAAGAAGTCAAAACAGTAAATTCACTTCAGATGACAAAAGGGAAAAACAGAACGACGCTTACGAAGATACGCGCCATACGGCCCGCCCCAGAGGAGCACCGCCACTGGTTGTTACAACCAATCACCTTCGATCATCAGGATTACTCCAGAGGGGTCCGGAACGCAGGCTGGACTGCCTTGGTCTTGGATCCGATTATTGACGGACTCCAATTTACACAAGTCCTTATGGACGGCGGCAGTGACCTAAACCTGTTATATCAGGACACAATCCGCAAACTGGGGGTCAACCCAGCAATAATTCGCCATGGCAACACTTCCTTTCAAGGAGTCACGCCGGGCCCAGATACCCAGAGTATGGGTTCCCTTTCGTTAGAAGTCACGTTCGGCTCACCCGACAACTTCCGAAGCGAAAAGCTAACCTTCCACATCGCCCCATTCATAAGTCGCTATCAAGCGCTACTGGGACGTGAAGCTTTCGCCCGCTTTAACGCAATACCGCATTATGCATCCCTTACACTCAAAATGCCCGGTCCACGAGGCATCATCTCATTAAGGGGAAATATCAATTGATCCCCAAAGTACGGGTAATGGTGCGGCCGCCTGGACAGCCACACACTAATCCAGCCCTACTATCCTGGACACGGCTCGACGAGTCCGGCGTAAACATACAAAGGCTTAATAGCCGCATAACCCTGTACAAGGGGCTCGGCGTGTTTACACCAGGAGACAATATGGCTCAATTTTGCTCATGTCTCTGTACTATATTTTGTTTATTTTAATATAGATTTCTCGCACGATTATTTTTTACTAAGTTCCTCTCTTTCGCAAACGAACACCGTGCTACGCCCGTCCAGGATACGGCACAACGGAGACACAGGCGCAGACGTGCAGTAGGGACCCGTTTTAAGGATTCTTTTCAGATTAAGACCCTGCGTAAACCTTTTTTACTGTCTCTTGTTGATAAACATCCCCCGGTTTTTGCTATAACCGAGGAGGAGGCTGGCGTCTTGGCATGTGGCCACGCCAGAATCTTGCGCGTACCTGGACACCAGGGGCTTTTTTACCAAGGGCTTTGGTTCGGCCCATCTTCATAAAGACCGAATACCTTAGGGAGTGTTCGACGTTGCGAGTTTGGCCTTATATGCATCAGCTCCGAATCATGTCTTTGGTCAAATGTTGGGTTTGCCCGGCTCCTGTGTTTTGCTGCCTTACGTTCCGCTCTATCGGCTAAGGCGGCACCAGGAGAACTACTGCGATTGTGCCCCGGTTCGGCCAGGCGAGCACCTCAGTAGAGAAAGCCGAAAACTGACTATCATGATATAGCGAGAGACTGGTCAACCACTCGATGACTCTCAGAATCTTTAGGATTCCTCCGCATTAACGAAGGGCCGCTTCCCGGTCAGGCACACACGCGCCCCGAATTCGGGCGAGCGCGGTGCCCCTAGGGGCTATTAAGTAGCCCCACTGTCAAACTCCTATGGCTAAGTGAAAGTGATAAAGCATTATAGTCCGGTTGCCTAGTTCGCTGCGCTATCACCTCCTTTGTAGGACCAAGACGTTGGATTAAGTGTGAAAAGGCGCCTTTTTGCGAACACCCCCGCATTATATGCGTGGGGGCTGAAGCCAACGACTGCCATCTTTCAGGTTATATACACATATACATTAACGGCCGCACAGGAGGTATTATAATTCTTGCAAGCACAAGTATAAAAAGCTTTTATATTCTATCAAAATATTCCTTTTACAATAGCACATGCTATTCGAACACAACATCCTTCGAGCACTGCGCCTCTATTAAACGAGCGCCCGGAAGAACTTCCTCAAAGTAGTGCTTGGCAGGTACTCGGCTTTCGTCCGAATCCCGGGATGCAACAACACTGGCCTTCATATCCGCCCAGTATGTTTTGACACGGGCAAGAGCCATTTGTGCACCCTCTATGCACGCCGACCTCTTCATTGCATCAACATGCGGCACCGAACCAAGGAACTGCTGCACCAAGCTAAAATAACTCTTCGGCTCTGGCTCTTCCGGCCACAAACGACTCGCAACATACCTCATGGCGAGTCCGGATAACCTGTTCAGCTCCGCCCAGGCGGCCAAACGGTCGGATACCGAAAGTGGGCGTTCTGGATTGTGGAACTGCGACCAAAAAAGTTCTTCCAATTCATGGTCACCTCGACCTCGGAAGTGTTCGGTTGCGTCTGCCGCACTCGCTGCCAAATCCAGATAAGTGTTTTCCGCACTCCACTGCCGGTCTAACGGAGCATACTTAGGATCCCCGAACTTCATCCGCAGCATATAGGGCTTTCCAGCCGTGATATCTCCGGCCTGACGTAGCTCCTCCTTCATAGCTCTCATTGCAGAGCGAGTATCCTTGGCCTCGGCAGTGATCTTCTCAAGGTCCTTCTGAGCCGCCCTATCTTCTTGTTCGAGAAATTTACAGCGGTCGGCAGCATCCTTCAATTTTATAGCCATCTCGGCTATTACTTTCTTGCTCTGGCAGTGAGCAGCCTGTTCGGCTTTTAGCTCTTCAGCCGCCTTAACGGCAGCCGCATCACTTTTCCTTGCTTGCTCCTTGGCTCGGGCAAGTTCCGCCCGAAGGTTCTCCACGGCAGCAGCACCATCTACATTAAGCACATATCTTATAAGGCACGAGCATCGAACTCCTCTTATCAGATGTCTGTGGAGCATACCTTGTGCCTCGTCTAGCCGCTTATTTACAAGCGCGATGTCGGCATCCGCCACGTCAAGTTGCCGCTTTAGCTCGGCAGATTCATCAGTCCGGCTAGCCACCGAACGCCTCGCCACCTTCATAAAAAGGTGACATATTACACCTGGGGTTATGATCCTCTGTGCGCCGTCACTTTTGACGACACACAGAGTCTCAGGGGCTACTATTTATACAGGGCGCATTTTATATATGCGGCTCTACCAAAAGGTACACCTTTTCACGTACCTCAAAGCCTGTCAGTAAACTCCTGGCGGCCTCGTACAATCCGCTTTCCGCGGATGAAATCCTTCCTATCACCGTGTTCATCAACATACGGTGTTCTTCTGAGATGGACGCTCGCCCGAGCAGATCCCTCAGCCCCTCCGACCGCGCACCAGAGGGTGCCGGACTAGCCTGACGACCTTTTTCAGGGTCCGGACTTGGAAAAACCCTCCGGGACGACACCTCGGGGTCGCCTGCCTCGTAAGACGGTGCAGCTAGGGGAGGCGTTTCGCTCTCCATCATCTCCGGACGAAGATCCCCTGAAGGTGAGCTCTGCTGAGAAGGGTTGAGATCCAAACTGCAAGGTAATGTTTCGGTTATCTTCCTCAGAAATAAAACAGGGATGCCACTCATTTTGGAACCCTCTCTTTACTTACGGCTCGGAGGAGAGCTGATCCCCTTGAGGGCGCAATGCGGCCGGGGCATTCTCCGGCGCCGGATCCTCTGGCGAAGATTTCTTCCCCCGTTTCGAGGCCATCCCCTCCGGGTCTTCAGAGGCGGTCCTTTTCTTTCCCAGGTTGGGGGAATTCTCGATTCCTCCCTTCCTGACAGCCTCCTTCGCGGAGGCGGTAGTTCCTTGGTTCCCCTCTTCGCCCTCTGCCGAAAGCATAATCTCCAGCATCCTGGTCAACACGGGATCCGGCACGGTCTCAGGCAGGGGGGCTGGACACCTGATAAGCTTTGCCTTCGCTATCCACTCCTGTTCAAAGGATAGCTCTGTTAAAGGGCAATTTTATGATGAAAATACGGATGGCGTGTCCAAATACGGGGCTACTTACTTGAGCATCCGGGCGATTGCAGCTCAGACCTGCGTCCTCGGACAAGTCCGGACACCTTGCTTGTGATCCGAAGAACAATTTGTACATCTCCACGGGCGTCGCGCCCATAAAATGTTGGAGGACTCGCGGTCCCTCCGGATTAAATTCCCACAGGCGGAGAGGGCGACGTTTGCAGGGCAGCATGCGGCGAATCAGCATAACTTGCGCCACTATGGTCAAGTTAATATCTCTTTCTAGGAGATCTCGAATGCGGTCCTGCAGTAGGGGCACGTCTTTGGACGGCCCCCAGATAAGCCCTTCATTGACCCATGATGCTAGCCGTGGTGGGGGACCCGAGCGAAAAGCAGGTGGCGCCACCCATGTGGTGCCCCTGGGGGCTGTGATGTAAAACCAGTCCCGTTGCCATAAGCCGAACTCCTCTTGGAAAGAGCCCTCGGGCCATGGAGCGTCGGCCATCTTGCTTATGATAGCTCCTCCGCACTCAGCGTGCTGCCCCCCGATCATCTTCGGTTCCACCTTGAAGGTTCTAAGCCACAATCCGAAGTGAGGAGTAATATGGAGGAAGGCCTCACACACGACAATGAATGATGAGATTTGGAGGATGGACTCCGGAGCTAAGTCGTGGAATTCCAGCCCGTAATAAAACATAAGCCCCCTCACAAAGGGATCAATCGGGAAGCCTAGCCCCCGAAGGAAGTGAGATGTGAACACCACGCTCTCACCGGGCTGGGAGTGGGAATGGCCTGCCCTTGAGCAGGCAGCCTATGCGAGATTTCGCCGGTTAGATACCTGGCATCTCTCAGCTTTCGCACGTCTTCTTCCGTAACGGAGGAAGGCATCCACCGGCCTTGAAGGTCGGAGCCGGACATCGTCGAAGGTCCGAAGCGCCTAAAACTAGAGCTTTGGGTGTTGGAACTCGAGGCGAGGGCGGATTCGATTGGATTGAAAAGAAAGGAGTCGAGCCTTGGTCTCTTTATAAAGGAGTTGAATACCAAGAGCCCTCCCCGTAACCGTTTGGGACTCGCTTTCAATTAGGGAGTCATACCAAAGGCACGGTTGGGTTACCCACGCCCGTATTGATGAGAATCCCGGAATAAGGGGACACGATCTCTGCTTTGACAAGACGTGCCAAGGAAACCGCCTCGCTAAACGCGCTGAGGTGGAACAGTAAAATGATTCGAATAAAGGCTTGGCCGTGGCGTGATGTCACGCTGCGGAATACGTCAGCAGATTAGATTTGTGCAGATATTATTCTCTCTACGGTGGTATGTGGAACTTATTTTGCAGAGCCGGACACTATCCTTGTGTTCAACATCTTCTATGAAGTATTCGGAGGAGGAACCCGCCTTGCAATGCCGAAGACAATTTGCGCGCCGGACTCGTCGTCATTGAAGCCTGGTTCAGGGGCTACTGAGGGAGTCCTGGATTAGGGGGTGTCCGGATGGCCGGACTATGACCTTTGGCCGGACTCCCGGACTATGAAGATACAAGATTGAAGACTTCGTCCCGTGTCCGGATAGGACTTTCCTTGGCGTGGAAGGCAAGCTTGGCGATATGATATGAAGATCTCCTCCCATTGTAACCGACTCTGTGTAACCCTAGCCCTCTCCGGTGTCTATATAAACCGGAGAGTTTTAGTCCGTAGGACGAACAACAATCATACCATAGGCTAGCTTCTAGGGTTTAGCCTCTCTGATCTCGTGGTAGATCAACTCTTGTACTACCCATATCATCAATATCAATCAAGCAGGAGTAGGGTTTTACCTCCATAGAGAGGGCCCGAACCTGGGTAAAAACATTGTGTCCCTTGTCTCCTGTTACCATCCGCCTAGACGCATAGTCCGGGACCCCCTATCCGAGATCCGCCGGTTTTGACACCGACAGTGGTCTTCGCATGTCAAAGGCGCTGGTGGTGACGTCGTCTTGGGCTCCACGATGACCTCCGTCTTGCCGTCCTGCTGGTCTTGGTCTTGTTGCACTGATATGGAAACCTTTGCCTCATGCCTCGGTACTCCGCGCCTGCGCTTGCCCCCGTAGCACCAAAGGGGAAACAAGGACACTGTGCGCGCTGGTGCCCGCCTGGCGCCCGCCTGGCCTTGATCGTCATGGCTTGCGTCACGGGAACCTCATGAGGTACCCCTTGCCTTGATCTCTCCGCCCCCTCGCGAGCCTGCCTGGTGAGGCTGCTCAGAGGAGGCCTTGCGTCGCCCGCCTCGCGAGGCTTGGCCCCTCGCGAGGGTCTTGAGCGCCGGCTGATGAAGACGGGCCGTCCCGGGCCACTGGTGGAGCCACGCCGCGGGCCGCAGGCAGGCAAGTCCGGGGACCCCCGTTCCCAGAACGCCGACACGCTCAGGCTCAGGAATACAGAGTACACACACATCCCAGAAAAGACCAACAGAGGAGATAACATGTTCAGCTGTGCTCACTCTGAGAAGCGAATTTTCCCTAATTAGGCTCCATGCTACATATTTCTGGTCACATTATGTACAGGGGTAAAAAGGTCTTTTCACGTGTACAAAATGAACTAGAGGTTATATAGGGAAAGAAATTAAAATTATAGGTCATATAGAGAAGAATTTTTTTTCAATGTCAAATAAGAAACATGATTTTAAGGGAGTGCCTAATAAAGAATTCTCTCCATTTTATAAGGTGCTTTTAGAATAATGTTAGCGAGTGATTAGCTAAATTCACTAGAATTTAGGGTAGAACCATAACTTGAATTGGTTCTGGTCCACGAGTGCCTTGGAGCATGCTCATGCTGATTGTAAAGACATAATATTGAGTAATATAATTTTTCACCCGCAAAAAGAAAAGAATAACCCTATTTTGCATCATCTCAATCACTTCCAGACGGTCCACTTGGACAATCAACTTATTGCAGCTAATATTATTTTTTTACATGGTAATACGTGTCTCGTTTATAACATAGTGATCGTAGTACAAGTCACTTACGTACCGACTTGATAAAACTAAAAAGAGAGCAAAATTGCCAGTCTTTGCACACGAAACACTAATTTTTTTTGAAACAGATGAAGTAATATCCAACGAAATCGCCAGCTTTAAATATTTTACTGTACTATAAATAAAAACTACCAGCTTTTTAGATACATAATAATAAAAGATTCACCAATTTAATAATAAATCATCACATTCCTGGATCTAAAAGTGGAAGAACGACAGCTGAGTGCGGAAGCTGAAGCTGCCGTCAAACCAGTCGAGGAGGACTCAACGATCGCCGGGGATGTCGAGGGCGCCGCCGCAGGAAGACCCGTCGCCGACAGGAGTCGCGGTGTCTCCGGAGGTCGAGGCCGCGCTCGCGAGCGGCGGGGCGGTCGTCGCCCTCGAGTCCACCATCATCTGCCACGGTAACAGGCTTCGACCCCACTTTTCCCCTTCGGAGCAGAGCAGAGGACCCTCCCCGGCGATGTGCCCTAGCTTAGCCCACGCTGGATTCTTGATTGGTGATTCCTCTGCAGGTATGCCTTATCCGAAGAATCTCCAGACGGCAATGGAGGTGGAGGCCATCGTCAGGGAGAACGGCGCTGTTCCTGCCACTATAGCCATTCTGGATGGTGTGCCACATGTTGGTAAGTCGTACAGGGCACCATCAGGTTGTTCACTTGACCTGAAAATGTTATCTTCTACTGGTACTAATATTCTTCACACGATTATAGGGCTTAACAGTGAACAGCTGAAGAACTTGGCTATAAGCGGAAGTCAGTTTCAGAAGACAGCTAGAAGAGATATCGCACAAGTTGTGAGTACCTTGCTCAACACATTTTCGTCCTTCTTAAGTCAAACTGTGCACTCTTTTGAAATCATTAAGCACTGCGCTGAAATCGGCATGCCATCATTCATGAAAGAATTAAGAATGTGTATTGTTTCTCAAATCTGGGATTTACCTCATGCCTAGATACATAGCCCCTCTGATTAACATTTATGCTTGTCATGTTGTTTTCGTTTTTGATTGTTTTACTAATTTTCAGGTTGCTTCGGGTGGCAATGGTGCTACGACAGTCTCTGCCACCATGTTTTTTGCTCATAAGGTTCTTTCAAGAAACATTGCATCTTACTCGTCTTATTTATCTTGGTTTTATTTGATATCCATGTGTAGCTAGCACCAAATGTTTCTTTATAGTAGTATAAAACAATTAAGTTATTCTGAAATTCAGGTTGGTATACCAATTTTTGTGACTGGGGGAATTGGAGGCGTACACAGATACGGTGAAAAAAGTAAGTAGCTTCCAGATGTGTAAGGAGTCCTTGTTTAGGTTCACTGTGTATTAAAAATGTTCCAATTGATTTGTCCGAATTATGAAAGGGCAGTAGTTGTAGCACTGATCATGGACTATTATCATGAGATAAATGAGGTTGGAACAGCTAATTTAGGCATGTTGCTCAGTATTTCTTACAGAGTAAGCAAGCAAATGAACTTAGTTGTTCGAGGATAGCATATAAAACTTTACATTTTAAGTTTATGATGTTTTCTTAAGAAAAGTTAATTTATCATAGCATTGATATTGTATTTCGCCTCTGTTTGAGTTTCTCTATCAAAGAGTATGATTTGCTAGACTATATCTGTTAACACCTAGCAGGAAACGTATATAGATATTTCTCTTGAGTTCTTATGATTGTAGTTTTTTCAGTCTTATGTCTTTTGCAGCTTTCTGCTATTCTGTATTTAATTTAGGATGCTGGTGTTACTCTATGATGTATAGTTATACATTACTGGACTTAAACGTCGAGACTGGGAGTACACACTACATTAACTTGATTAACATAGGGAGACTAGACTATACGTGTTAACATTTAGCAGGAAATATTGAGTTGCAGCTTTTCTGATATTCTCTAGTTAATTTAGGATGGTGGCGTTACTCTATCTATGATGTATAGTTACAGATTAGTGGACTTAAACCTTGAGACGGGTAGTACACACGACATTGTTAACTTGATTAACATATCTTGCTTAAATATCATTCTTTGTAATGCTTGATGGATACAGTTACCATTTCGATGCAGCCATGGACATCTCATCTGACTTAACTGAACTTGGAAAGACTCCTGTGGCTGTTATTTCAGCCGGTGTGAAGTCCATTTTGGATATCGCACGGACACTAGAGTACTTGGTATTATCCTTCGCTTATTCTTCCTTTTTAATAAATTTTACTGTCGGAGCCTCCACTAAAAATATAGCTCTTTCGATATGTGACGAACAAACTTTCATGTAGATTTTCCTGCTAGGCATTGGATGCTTCACAGGCTGTACCTATATTCTTCTGGCTTGATATTTAAGTACTGATGGAGTAGCTTCCAGTAAAATTCTATAGCAGTGTTGGTTAGAATGCCTGAACAAAGAAAGATCGTAGCAATACAAATGCACTCCAAATATCAAGCTACATATAAACAGGACAAGGATTGTCATTTAACAAAAAATAGTTGCTACATAATTGTTACGTTGGTTTTATTCACCCCTAATAATGATGCCTTAACATAGGAACAAACAGCTGCACTTCTCTTGAAAATATTATAAAAATCTGGATTTGAAACAATAAGATAAGGACTGGAAATGAGGTGGCGCAAAAAGTAGACAAGTTCCGATGCAATTTGGTAATCGACAACTTTCACTCAGGAAATGTTGACTTGGAAGGGCCTCTTTTCTGCCCACTGCAAATTCATGTTCAAGTTGAAATAAGGCCGAAGGGCTCCATAAACAAGAGGACAAGGATCGAAAAACTTGTCTTGTTCATTCTATGGTACATAATTTTAGACCAGACTCTTCAAAGAATTCATAACGAAATGCTCTTGGTGGTAAAGGAGTTATAGCCTCTTCAAAGAGTCTAACTTTTTAGATTATAACACTGGATGTTCCTTGGAGCTCTATAATCTGCTCTGTTCCTGGCAAGACATCGAGGTAGGTGCAACTTCGTTTTGGTACCTAATCAATTCTTTTTAAATGATGGTGTTGACAGGAAACTCAAGGGGTAACTGTTGCTGCTTACAGGACCAACGAATTTCCAGCTTTCTTCACAGAAACCAGTGGATGTAAGGTAGAACAATTTTACTTCTGTCAAACAATAAAGTTAGTGTTTTTCTTTGCCCAATACATTAGCGTCCAGGGATTTGTTGAGAGTTCAAAATGCACTACAGTTTTGAAAATGAATGTTTTCAGGTTAGATTATGTAGTACAAGGCATGGGTTGGGAAACAGTTTAGTTGGAGAGAAATTAAAAGTAGACATATTGCAGCTTCGGTCACAAATTTAAACGAGAAAGTATCTGTTCTATATAAAATTTAAATTGGTCGATGCCTTGACTAAGTGACTCCTGTTTGCTTAATGTAGGTGCCATGCCGCGTTGATTCTCCAGAAGAGTGTGCGAAAATAATATGTAAGTATTAACGTTAGACATGTGAATCTTCTGCATTTTTTATTGAATTTAATTTGTGAGACTTTATTTGTGTGGCACTAAATGTTGGTACATAACCAGAACCACCAGAAGTCACCTGTTCATCTGTTAACTTTTTGATTGGAGGATTCTATAGCCCGATATGAACTTAGAATCAGTTATTCATAACTAGTATCCTACTTGAGATCTACACTTAATGTGATCAATATATGATGCTCCATCCAGAAAACCCCCAAAGAAGATGGGATAAATTTGACACCCTTTCCCGTCATCCATGCCTGCTGCCCACCTCAGTATGGAAGTAGTGATCTCCAAGGGTCACAACCTTTTTTTTTGGAATATTTTGCAGCCTTAATTGAGAATTGCTTACTCAAGTCTATTGTGATGCAGATGCAAACCAGAATATGCATCTAGGATCTGGAATTCTTATTGCAGTGCCAGTTCCCAAGCAACATGCAGCTTCAGGAAAGGTTATAGAGTCTGCAATACAGCAATCCCTCAAGGAAGCAGAGTACAGTCCCAATTCATTGCTCTCTTTTCTCTTTCTGTATGTGTGCGCGTGCACGTGCAGTTGGGTTAACATGTATGTTTATGAACAATATAATGTCAATCTAATTATTTGCACTTTGTTTCTCAGTGATAAAAAGATAATAGGAAACGCGATCACCCCCTTCATCCTTGACAGAGTGAAAGTACTAACTGGAGGATCTTCATTGGAAGCCAGTATCCTATAATTTTATTTTGACCTGTGGTATATTTTAGGGATATTGCATGATTTATCCATTTGTATTTGCAATTTTGAATTTTGGTAGTTACTGTGCCTATTTCTTAAATGCGCAGTTTGTCTTTTCTACCATTCTCAAATTCTAACAGTTAAATATTGAATTGGACCTTGTGAGAAAAAGGACGAAGGCACAGGTGGGCATACAATTCTCGCCCCTTTTTTTTCGCTTCCTCTTGTGGTTTCCTACATTTGCAGAAACTTCTCCTTAGCGTATTCAGATATTGCACTTGTGAAGAACAATGCTCTCACTGGTGCTAAAATTGCTGTAGCCCTTTCTGATCTTCGCAAGAGAGTAACAAACAGTAAGTTGATATTGACTTCACTAAAAAAATTTACAGGTGGTTCTTTGAGTTACCATCTTTAGAAGCAAAAACATCCTGCTCATACCATGCATTATGCAGGGTTTGGAAAAGTGCCAGCAAGCGGCCTGGTTCCCATTTTCCAAGCCCCAGTCTGCTCATCCCAAACCTTCCATGTTGACCCCCTTATTCCACTGGATATGTATATTCTCATTTATATTATACCTTATGTCCCAAAACAACTTGAATCTCGATAGGGAAGTACAGTTTCAAAATGCAACAAGCCAGAAACTAGGCAAAGAACTGGAGTTGTTGAAGCTAAATCTTGGGCAGTACTGGTCTAGACGAGCCCAAACCCTGATATGTTTTAACCATATAAAGCATGGAAAAATTGCTGCTGCTGTTGACTTGCCTGATCTATTCTACTAGGTTATTGAGAAGCCACGCTAGAGCTAGATATGGTTTTATGATGTCAAAATCTGACTTTTCTTTTGAGTGAATAATAAAATCTGACTGTTTTGGAGTGACAGGGCCTGTGAGGTCTGCCCTATAAAGCTCCTGCCGAAGGAGCATGTGAAGTTGATGATGCCAACAGCTGACCGGAACTGGAGTGTTTGCCAAAGATAGCAATTCCGTGCACATCATGAATCATCTGGCTTGCGCATTCCGTTCTTGCTATTTTGTATCTTGTTGGAAGGCTGTGTTACCAGTAACATCTGAATAAATATGTTTCAGCGGACGTCTCGTTCTGGCACTATGAAATTATTACCGCTTTTGTTGCAGGCAGATCCTATTCGGCGCGTAGGCCGCCTGCTAGCGACCTAGCGCGCGCACCTCCAGCTCGCAGATCCAGTGTTTGGGCCGACCCATTTAGGGTTTATTCTCCACCGGTTTTGGGAAAGTTCTAGAAACTTCCTTGAACCAGTTTTTTCTTTTTTTCCTTTCTTTTTTCTTCCAGTTTTTTCTTTCTATTTCTTTTATTTTAGGTTTCTTTTTCCTTTTCAATTTTTGCAAACATTTTTTAAATATTGAACCTTTTTGAAGTTGCATTTTTTTTCAAATCATGAACATTAATTTATGAACATTTTTACAAATTTGTGAACAATTTTGGAATTCATGAACATTTTCTGAAATTCACGAACACCTTTTTGCTTTCATGAACATTTATCGAATTCATTAACATTTTTTGAACCGATAAAGTTTTGGAAAACACTTGCTTTTGACCGACTGGTTTTCGGGAGAAATTCAGCCGCGTCCCGCACGTGCCACGCGTTCCCATGGTGTGGGAGTAAATGATCATGGGTAGCCCTATCTGCTCCCCATAATATTTCAAGACATCGGGGCCGGCTGCACCCCTCAAGCATTGAAGACAAGGGACCGCCTTCTTGTGGCCAGCTGGTCTGAACGACCGCGGCCGCCTGCTAGAAGGCGGTGAGGCCCAAAGAGCGGCCCCGACGCGGGCCGACTCCTAGCAGGCGGCCCAACCTCGCGCCCTCAAAGTTTGCACCCACATAACAACGACGAGATGAGGCGTAGCTACAGTACAGCCTGCCACCCCTGAATCCAGGAACGAACGTGGCCACAGTGTACCGTACTAGGTGGCCTTCCCTAGCCCGGCGTAGCACTATTGCCACGTTGCCCATGACATCATCCATGGCAGAGGAAGCCATGCTCCCACGATGGGCTGTCGGTACGGCCCGCAGGCGGCGGGCCCTACTTGTCCGTGAGATGCCAGAAGGCGGCAAGCCTTGACCAGTCGGCATAGGGGAAGGCAGACTCCCAGCAGCTGGCTCTCCCCTTCCCTTGGAGTTTGTGCACCATTAACTAGATAAGACGGGGTGTGGCTACAGTGAGCGCCCGCCAGGCGGCGGTACTGTAGCCATGCTCTCCCCGACCAAGCCCTTGTCATTAGAGGCATGGCTACAGTGATGAGCAGCCGACAGGACCCACAAGCGGTGGGCCCCAGCAGCCGGCAGAGAAGCGGCGACTAGAGACACTAACGGCCCGGCCCTATACCCGGCCGGATTACCATTGTACCGCTGGGAGGTAGGCCTATATAAACCCCCCAGGGCACCCATGCAAAGGGTTCAGCCTCTTAAAGAACACACACACATAGAGAGAGGAGTAGAGCTAGTCTACCCCTTCTTCCTCCTCTACCCAAACAGCTCAAGGAGCAAGCTTGTAGCTTCTTGTTGATCTAGTGATCATGCGGAGACCCCGCAGAGCAGGACTAGGGGCGTTATCTCCTAGGAGAGCCCCGAACCTAGGTAAGATGCATCGGCGTACATGTTTACGCCTTATTCCGTTTTCAGGCACCGACGATGTCTTACTAGCTCCCACCATGATAAGCCATCCCTTGGCATATGTCGCACCAAACCCCCGACATTTGGCGCCCATCGTGGGGCTAGGTGCACCATCGTCCGAAGATCTCTTCTAGACGGGAACCTTGTTCCTCCCTGGCGAGCGCAGTCAGCCCGGCACGCCCGATGGCGTTTGCACCGACACGCTGCATTGCGTGGAAGTCGCCTGCGCGGCGAGCTGCCTCGCTGATCTCATCGGTGAGATTCGCCTCTCCGACGAGCCCGCGCCAGGCGCGGGCGCAGCCAGCTCCGAGAGCTGCCTCATCGACCTCCTTGGCAAGCTCGACATCACCAACGAGCCCGCCTCCGACCTGGAGTCGATCGGTTCCACCGACCCGATGCTTGTTGACTCCGACACGGTGTCCCTCGACGCCTTCCCCACCAACGTGGTGGTCATCGACGACCCGCTCCCTCGTGCAGACAGCGGTGGCAGCACCGTCACCTAGCTGCTCGTCATCAGCCACGATGGAGCCTCCGGTGGGGACGCCCAAGACCCGCTACAGGCGGCAATGCGGGACCTATCTGTACCCCGCGGGCGACGCCAACGCCAAGACGCTGGAAGCCTGCCGTGTCGCACTCGTCGAGAGCGGCAAGAAGTTGGCCGCTATGAAACACCTAACGGAGGCCTATCAGCGTGAGGTCGATCGCGCTGTCTACGGCACGCCGGCTACTGGCGAGCCTAGCCGCGTGGGCACCGTCCGACAACGCGGCACGGCCATCGCCAGCATGCTGGGGGCCGACCGCCCGGTCTACGTCATGCCCATCAAGTACATACGCGCTGCCCAGGCGGCGGTAGACGAGCTAGACCACCTGGAGGGTGACGAGCGATGCTGCATGATGGAGCGCGTTCAGCAGCTCATCGACGCGGCTGCCGCGCAGCAAGAAGCCGGCGCGCGCGCCGAGAATCCTCCCCTCCCCACCGAGAGCAAGGCGCAACCTCCAGGACACCGACAGCAGGCGGCGCCTGCGACCGAAGAGACAAAGAGCCGGCTGCTAGCCGCAGTCGGACGCGCCTCGCCATTGAGCGTGACCAAGATGGCCGCCCACGAGCTATGGAGTGGCGGGACGACCATCCACCTCCTCCTCCTCGCAAGGAGAGGTATGCCTCCCCGCCGCCTGTTGAGCACCCGACGCTCATCGGCCGGCTGGGCCGCCATGAAGGAATTGGAGAAAACGATGCCCACCATCGGATCGACCGCCTGGCTCGATCCCAGGCGCTAGAAGAAGAAGATGCGCTTGGCCCGCCTTGTTTTGTCCCCCGCATTTGCGACGAGCCTTTCCCCAAAGGGTTCTCACTCCCAAGAGATACGCCCAAGTACAACGGCTCCGTGAAGCCTGAAGATTGGCTGGTCGACTACTCCACCGCAGTCAACATAGCAAACGGCAACAAGCGCGTTGCCGTGAAGTACGCCCCCCTCATGCTTTAGGGCACGACACGCACTTGGCTGAACATCCTCAAGCCCTACAGCATCAACAGCTGGGTAGATTTCACCGAAGTCTTCATCCGCAACTTCACCAACACTTACAAGCGGCCGCCTAAGCCTCGCCAGCTCTCTCTGTGCGTCCAAGGCCCTACCGAATCCACTCGAGACTACCTGACGCGGTGGGCCGAACTACGCAACTCCTACAAAGGTGTGCACGAGGTGTGAGGGAGTTCCGGACTAAGGGGTGTCCGGATAGCCAAACTATCATCATCGGCCGAACTCCAAGACTATGAAGATACAAGATTGAAGACTTCGTCCCGTGTCCGGATGGGACTTTCCTTGGCGTGGAAGGAAAGCTTGGCGATACGGATATGTAGATTTCCTACCATTGTAACCGACTCTGTGTAACCCTAGCCTTCTCCGATGTCTATATAAACCGGATGGCTTTAGTCCATAGGACGAACAACAATCATACCATAGGCTAGCTTCTAGGGTTTAGCCTCCTTGATCTCGTGGTAGATCCACTCTTGTAACACACATCATCAATATTAATCAAGCAGGACGTAGGGTTTTACCTCCATCAAGAGGGCCCGAACCTGGGTAAAACATCGTGTCCCCTGTCTCCTGTTACCATCCGCCTAGACGCACAGTTCAGGACCCCCTACCCGAGATCCGCCGGTTTTGACACCGACATTGGTGCTTTCATTGAGAGTTCCTCTGTGTCGTCACCGATAGGCTCGATGGCTTCTTCGACCATCATCAACGACGCAGTCCAGGGTGAGACCTTTCTCCCCGGACAGATCTTCGTATTCGGCGGCTTCGCACTGCGGGCCAATTCGCTTGGCCGTCTGGAGCAGATCGAAAGCTACGCCCCTAGCCGTCAGGTCAGATTTGGAAGTTTGAACTTCACGGATGACATCCGCGGGGACTCGATCCTCGATGGATTCGAGCCACAGCCGAGCGTGCCGCACTGTCACGGCGAGCATGATTTAGCTCTGCAGCCGGACAGTACCCTGGAGGCCGCACTCGAACCCGCTCCGATCTTCAATTCGGAGCCGGCTGCGCAGATCGAGGACGGATGGCTAGACACCGCCTCAGGGGCTGCAACCTCTACGACGAATGAGCCAAACAATGACCTTGTCCCTCATGAAGCTCGTGACTCCGAGGTGCCGGACTCCTTGCCGGACTCCTAACCTCCCGCGCCCCCTCCGATCGAATCCGATTGGGCGCCGATCATGGAGTTCACCGCAGCGGACATCTTTCGACACTCACCTTTTGGCGACATCTTGAGTTCGCTAAAGTATCTCTCGTTATCAGGAGAGCCCTGGCCGGACTGCGGTCAGGACGGTTGGGATGCGGACGACGAAGAAATTCAAAGCCCACCCACCACCCACTTGGTAGCCGCTGTCGACGATCTAACCGACATGCTAGACTACGACTCCGAAGACATCGACGGTATGGACGAAGATGCCGGAGACGACCAAGAACCAGCGCCTGTCGGGCACTGGAAAGCCACCTCATCATATGACATATACATGGTGGATATCCCAAAGGATGGGAATGGCGAAGAAACAGCGGAGGATGACCCCTCCAAGAAGCAGCCCAAGCGCCGGCGTCAGCGGCGCCGCTCTAAATCCCGCCACAGCAAGAATGAAGACTCCGGCACCGGAGATAATAATACACCGGACAGTGCCGAAGACAACCCACTCCAGCAAGATGCAGCGCAGGAGGACGGAGACGCCAGCCCTCATGAGAGAGCGGCAGAAGAAGAGGTAGAGGATTATATGCCTCCCTCCGGAGACGAGGCAAGCCTCGACGACGATGAATTCGTCGTGCCTGAGGATCCCGTCGAACAAGAGCGTTTTAAACGCAGGCTTATGGCCACGGCGAACAGCCTCAAGAAAAAGCAGCAACAGCTTAGAGCTGATCAAGATCTGCTAGCCGACAGATGGACTGAAGTCCTCGCGGCCGAAGAGCATGAGCTCGAACGCCCCTCCAAAAGCTACCCTAAACGCAAGCTGCTCCCCCGATTAGAGGAGGAAGCGTATGAACCCGCATCACCAGGAGACAATACGGCTGACCGACCACCCCGTGGTCGCGACAGAGAGGCCTCTAGGCCCTTCACTAGACCCGTACCCCGGCATCGCTCGAAAAGCACAAGGCCACAGGGGAACGCTCCGGACTTGCGAGATATATTGGAGGATAAGGCAAGACAATCAAGATCGATCTATGGATCGCGTGGGCGCCCCACGGTACGTGACGACAGCCGTCGCGCCGGACACAGTAAGTCCGGCCGGGTCGAACAAAACAGACAAAGTTCTTTTGAGCTCCGTCGTGATATCGCCCAGTACAGAGGCGCCGCACACCCACTATGCTTCACAGATGAAGTAATGGATCATCAAATCCCCGAAGGGTTTAAACCCGTGAATATCGAATCTTACGATGGCACAACAGACCCCGCGGTTTGGATCGAAGACTATCTTCTTCACATCCACATGGCCCGCGGTGACGATCTTCACGCCATCAAATATCTCCCCCTCAAGCTTAAAGGACCAGCCCGGCATTGGCTTAACAGCTTGCCAGCAGAGTCAATTGGGAGTTGGGAAGACCTGGAAGCCGCATTCCTCGATAACTTCCAAGGCACGTATGTGCGACCACCAGACGCTGATGACCTAAGCCACATAATTCAGCAGCCAGACGAATCGGCCAGACAATTCTGGACACGGTTCTTAACCAAGAAAAACCAAATCGTCGACTGTCCGGATGCGGAGGCCCTCGCGGCCTTCAAGCATAACATCCGCGACGAGTGGCTTGCCCGGCACCTGGGACAGGAAAAGCCGAAATCCATGGCAGCCCTCACATCACTCATGACCCGCTTCTGCGCGGGTGAGGATAGCTGGCTAGCACGCAGCAACAACCTCAGCAAAAATTCTGGCAGTCCGGATTTCAAGGACCGAAATGGCAGGTCGCGTCGTAACAAAAACAAGCGCCGCATCAACGGCGACAATAGTGAGGATACGACAGTCAATGCCGGATTCAGAGGCTCTAAACCCGGTCAGCGGAAAAAGCCATTCAAAAGAACTACTCCGGGTCCGTCCAATTTGGACCGAATACTCGACCGCTCGTGCCAGATACACGGCACCCCCGAAAAACCAGCCAACCACACCAACAGGGACTGTTGGGTATTCAAGCAGGCAGGCAAGTTAATTGCCGAAAACAATGACAAGGGGCTGCATAGCGATGACGAGGAAGAGACCCGACCGCCGAACAATAGAGGACAGAAGGGTTTCCCCCCACAGGTGCGGACGGTGAACATGATATACGCAACGCACATACCCAAAAGGGAGCGGAAGCGTGCACTCAGGGATGTATACGCGATGGAGCCAGTCGCCCCGAAGTTCAATCCATGGTCCTCCTGCCCGATCACTTTTGACCGAAGGGACCACCCCACCAGCATCCGCCACGGCGGATTCGCCGCATTGGTCTTAGACCCAATCGTCGATGGATTTCACCTCACCAGAGTCCTGATGGACGGCGGCAGCAGCCTGAACCTGCTCTATCAGGATACAGTGCGCAAAATGGGCATAGACCCCTCAAGGATTAAACCTACCAAGACGACCTTTAAAGGCGTCATACCAGGTGTAGAAGCCAATTGTACAGGCTCAGTTACACTGGAAGTGGTCTTCGGATCCCCGGATAACTTCCGAAGCGAGGAGTTAATCTTCGACATAGTCCCGTTCCGCAGCGGCTATCATGCCTTGCTCGGACGTACCGCGTTTGCAAAGTTCAACGCGGTGCCGCACTACGCATACCTCAAGCTCAAGATGCCAGGCCCTCGAGGAGTCATCACGGTCAACGGAAACACTGAACGTTCTCTCCGAACGGAGGAACATACAGCGGCTCTCGCGGCAGAAGTACAATGCAGCCTCTTAAGGCAATTCTCGAGTCCGGCCGTTAAGCGGCCGGACATAGCTAAGCGCGCCCGGAGTAACCTACAACAAGACCACCTGGCACGTTCCGAGCACGCGTAGCAGTGCGGCCCCAACCCCAGCCCCTGCAAAACGTCAAAACAGGTCCTTCGCGTACACCATTACGCTCTGAAGATACCATGGGCATGGGGAGAGGGGCACGACCACGATAAGCCCAGACTGCGGCTCAACCACACCAGGGGCTCTCAAGTGTGTCGTTCTTTTTTTCTTTTTACCTTTTATTTTTTACCCACAGGACTCCGTTCGTCAGAGGCCCTGTCCGGCAGCAGACCTGCCGAACTCACGATGCAACAGCCAGGGAAGGATAAAGGCTACAACGAATATACAGGTGGTCTCCATTACGAGCATTTTTATACACCAATCCGCAGCCTACCCCTGGAGGGGGACATGTTTAACAGTCCCATCCCTTGCTTATCGCACTATTTGTATCGTTCTGCATTCATAGCAGCACTTATTGAATAAAACAATGCAGCACCTTTTTGCTTATAATTGCATTTCTTTTCATACATATGTTCATTTACGACATGTCGCATCCGTACACTTTGGTACGGTTAAAACACACCAGGGGCTTATGTTTCCCGCATCATGGTGTGATAAGTCCGAACACTTTCACAAGTGCGGCACCCCGAACTTATAGCATTATATGCATCGGCTCCGAATCATGTCTTGGGTCAATAGTTGGGTTTGCCCGGCTCCCATGTTTTGGTACCTTACGTTCCGTTGTATCGGCTAAGGTAGCACTGGGAGAACCACTGCGATTGCGCCCCAGTTGAGCTGGGTTAACGCCTCAGTGGAGAAAGCTAAAACTGACCGTCATGATGAGGCGAGAGCCGGTCGCTGTTCGAGAGGTTTTTGCGAGTCCTTAAAGACTTATGCCGCTTAGAGCGAGGAGCCGGATCTTGTCCGGCCCAGGCGTGGATAGCGCCCCAAATTCGGCCTTCCGAAGACTAGGGGCTTCGCCGAAATTTAAAATTATAGAATTCTATGGCTAAGTGAGAGTGTTCAAGCATTATAAGTCCGGTTGCCTTGTTCGCTGTGTTGAGCGCCTCCCTAGATGGACCCAAAAATGGGAACAAGAGTGCTCAAGTTTATCCCGAACACCCCAGCACTCGTGGCATGGGGGCTGAAGCCGACGACTTGCCATCTCTCAGATTTGATAAACAGCCGCACAGAAGGTAATATTTTAAATTAACAAGCGTTGCTTAGCGCATATGAACTAAGTTTTCAGCGCACAGGATAACAAAATGCGAGTCTACTCAAAAATTACATCTTTGGAGCACTCCCCCGCAATAGTGCGGGCGCCCTTCAGCACACTCTTATAATACATCTCGGGCGTGCGATGCTCCTTGCCCTCTGGTGGCGGGTCCGTCACAAGCTTCTGGGCATCCATCTTGCCCCAGTGCACCTTTGCGCGGGCAAGGGCCCGACGGGCACCCTCAATACAGGCGGAGTGCTTGATGACTTCAACCCACGGGCACGCATCCACCAGCCGCCGCACCAGGCCGAAGTAGCTCCCAGGCATGGCCTCCTTAGGCCACAGCCGAACTATGAGGCCCTTCATGGCCTGTTCGGCCGCCTTGTGGAGCTCGACCAGCTGCTTCAGCTGGTCGCTAAGGGGCACCGGATGTCCGGCCTCAGCATACTGAGACCAGAAGACCTTCTCCGTCGAGCTCCCCTCCTCGGCCCGGTAGAATGCGGCAGCATCGGACACGCTGCGAGGAAGATCTGCGAACGCTCCTGGAGAGCTCCGAATTCGGGTAAGCAACAGGTAATTAACACTCACATGCTTACTTTGCATGAAAAATGCCTTACCCGCTGCTATTTTCTTCACCGCCTCAATCTCCTGGAGGGCCTTGTAGGCTTCGGCCTTAGCGGCTTTGGCACTCTCAAGAGCCGTTGCAAGCTCAGACTCTCGAGTCTTCGAGTCACGCTCCAGGCTCTCATGTTTTTTCACGAGATCCTGGAGCTCTTGCTGTACCTCCGCCACCCGCGCCTCCTGCTTCTCTCGCTCGGTGCGCTCCGCGGCCGCATTGCGTTCGGCCGCGGCCACCGCCTCTTTCAGGGTCGCCACCTCGTTAGTGGCCCCTGCAATACCCACGTTATCCTTGTCATTCTTTTTGCAACCAAAATCCTTTTCTGTAAGGTACAATTTTAATAAGGTGTTACTCACCTTCCTTGTCCTCGAGCTGCTTCTTGGCACGGCCGAGCTCGTTCTCGGACCGCTCGAGGTTTTCCTTCAAAGTATTGACCTCCGCAGTCAGTGCGGCAGAGGTCAGCAGCGCAGCCTGCAATCCCATATTGACATATTTTTTATGACTCCTGCGTATATCTTTTTAGATCCTCAGTCCGGCTTTTCTTTCCGAACACCGAACCGAGCATTAGGGGCTACTGTCTATGCGGTACCATTTTATACATATTGAAATTCTTACCTCAAAGCCTATTAGAAGGCTGCTGCAGGCTTCGGTCAGCCCGCTCTTGGCGAGCTGCACCTTCTGAATCACCGCACTCATAACAGTGCGGTGTTCCTCTTTGATGGAGGCGCCGTTGAGCGCCTCCAGCAAATTATCCGGCACCTCCGGTTGGACGGAGGCAGCCGGCGTCACGGTCTTGCCCTTCTTGCGAAGGGGTCGCCCGCCGGACTCCGGAGCCACTGTGGGTTCCGGGGCCGAGTCCGGTGCAAAGTCCGAGAGGTTGTCCTGTGACACCTCCGGGGCCTCCTCCTCCTGGTGGGTCCCTTCCTGGGATCCCACCTCGGCATCGTCCGCGGCACGTGGGGTGGAGGCAGTCGGAAGAGAATCCATATCCGACGCACCTAAGGACCCGCTCAACGAAGCGGGAAGATCATCCTTGGGTGGACTGCAGGGTTGTATGCAGCATTAAAAAGACATTATGTGGCGAAAAGGAAAAACCTTTAAGTTATTCGGGAGTCCGGATACTTACGATCTCGCCAGGGGCTTGGCCCTTGGGGGCCAGTCCTCGCCGTCGTCACTAGCGTTGGTGGAGCAGTCCGGGGGAAGAGTTTTTCCCTTCTTGGACCCTTCGGCCTCCCTTGTTGGGGAGGCCTTCCTTTTCTTCCCTCCCCCCGCTGGGGGAGAGGCTTTCTTCTTCTCCTCCTCGCCTTGGTGGGAGGAGTCCGCCTCGGATTCATCATCCGATAGCACCTGAAAACGGGAACTCTTCCGAGTCCCCGTGGCCTTCTTCTTGGCCTTCTTCTCCGGCACCACGTGGGGTGCCGGAGCCAGCAGCCCCGTTAGGCGGGCGTCCGCTGGGTCCTCTGGCAATGGGGCCGGACAGATAGTCCGTTCGGCCTTCGCCAGCCAGTCCTGTCAAAGGTAAAGGGAGTTTAGATCCCGCATAGAGTCAAACTATGGAAAACAAGTGGCAAAATCACTTACCTCGTCAGCTGGACGCTGCGAGCGGAATCCGCGATCTTCGGTAGCGGATGCGGGAGCCTCGGCGCCCTTGAACAGCACCTTCCAGACATCTTCGTACGTAGTGTCGAAGAGCCCGCTCAGAGTCTGGTGCTGCGCCGGATCGAACTCCCACATGTTGAAGCCCCGTCGTTGGCACGGGAGAATCCGGCGGATGAGCATGACCTGGACTACGTTGACAAGCTTGAGCTTCTTGTCCACCAGCTTCTGGATACAGGCTTGGAGTCCGGTCAGCTCCTCCGAATCCCCCCAGATCCGGCCACTCTCTTTCCAGGAGGTGAGCCGTGTAGGGATGCCGGATCTGAATTCGGGGGCCGCTGCCCAATCAGGGTCACGCGGCTCGGTGATGTAGAACCACCCCGATTGCCACCCCTTAATGGTTTCCACGAAAGTGCCCTCCAGCCACGTAACGTGGGACATCCTGCCCACCATGGCGCCTCCGCACTCCGCTTGGCTGCCCTTCACAACCTTCGGCTTGACACTGAAGGTCTTGAGCCACAAGCCGAAGTGGGGCTGGATGCAGAGGAAGGCCTCGCACACGACGATAAACGCCGAGATGTTGAGGATGAAATTCGGGGCCAGATCATGGAAATCTAGGCCGTAGTAGAACATGAGCCCCCGGACAAAGGGATGAAGTGGGAAGCCCAGTCCGCGGAGGAAATGGGGAAGAAATACTACCCTCTCATGGGGCCTGGGGGTGGGGATGAGCTCTCCCTCGTCGGGGAGCCGGTGCGCGATGTCGCTGGACAAATATCCGGCGTCGCGCAGCTTCTGGATCTGCCCCTCCGTGACGGAGGAGGCCATCCACTTGCCTCCCGCTCCGGACATAGTTGGAGAAGGTTGAGGTGAGAAGTGCGGACTTGGGCGCTGGAGCTCGAGTTCGCGGAGATGGATAAGCCAAGGAGGAAGAAGGCGCAGGTAAAAGGGTTGGATCTTTATCCCCTTATATGGGCGGACAAAAACATGTGTCCCCACCGGCCTGGTAAAACTCGCTTATCTCCCAAGCGTCACAATCAATGGCGCGGTTGGGTTACCCACGTCCGTATTGATGGGAATCCCGGAATAAGGGGAACACGATCTCTGCTTCGACAAGACGTGCCAAGGAAACCGCCTCGCTAAACGCGCGGAGGTGGAACAATAAAAACAATTCGAGTAAAGGCTTGGTAATGGTGTGACGTCACGCCACAAAATACGTCAGCAGATTGAACTTGTGTAATATTATTCTCTCTACGGTGGTATGTGGAATTTATTTTGCAGAGCCGGACACTATCATGGTGTTCACAATCTTCTATAAATTATTCGGAGGAAGAACCCGCCTTGCAATGCCGAAGACAACATGCGCGCCGGACTCGTCGTCATTGAAGCCTGGTTCAGGGGCTACTGAGGGAGTTCCAGACTAGGGGGTGTCCGGATAGCCGAACTATCATCATCGGCCGGACTCCAAGACTATGAAGATACAAGATTGAAGACTTCGTCCCGTGTCCGGATGGGACTTTCCTTGGCATGGAAGGCAAGCTTGGCGATACAGATATGTAGATTTCCTACCATTGTAACCGACTCTGTGTAACCCTAGCCCTCTCTGGTGTCTATATAAACCGGATGGCTTTAGTCCATAGGACGAACAACAATCATACCATAGGCTAGCTTCTAGGGTTTAGCCTCCTTGATCTCGTGGTAGATCCACTCTTGTAACACACATCATCAATATTAATCAAGCAGGACGTAGGGTTTTACCTCCATCAAGAGGGCCCGAACCTGGGTAAAACATCATGTCCCCTGTCTCCTGTTACCAGCCGCCTAGACGCACAGTTCGGGACCCCCTACCCGAGATCCGCCGGTTTTGACACCGACAAGGTGCAAACCGTAGAGTACTTCACCGCCAGGTGCAAAGAAGGCACCCTACTCAAGCATGGACTCCTCTGCGACGAGCTGGCTACACTCGACGAGCTGCTGATCATAGTAGACAAGTATGCCATTGCCGACTCCTCTATGAAGTCGGAGCTTCAGGTGGATGCATCTGGGAAGGTGCTCCCTCCGGCTCCCAGAACGCCGGCTGGTGACACCAGTCGGCGCCCGCAGTAGAACAACAACAAGCGCAAGGCCCCGATGCCGGCTTCCACCAGCTGACAGGTGGCAACAGTCGAAGATCAACAACCAGAGGGGCAACCCTTACCCAAGCATCAGAAAGGCGGCAAGCCAGCTTGGCAGCCCTCCTTCTCTTATGAGCAAACCCTTGATGCACCCTGCAAGTTCCACAGCGGCGCTAAGCCATCCAATCACATCACCCGGAAGTGCCACTGGCTCATCCGAATCTCCAAGGGCGAAGGGCTGCTGCCCCCTCCGCCTGCTGGCCAGCCACCTCTGCCTCCTCAGCAACCGGTGGGCCGTCCAGCAGTCGGTTGAAGGAAATATGCCCTAGAGGCAATAATAAAGTTATTATTTATTTCCTTATTTCACGATAAATGTTTATTATTCATGCTAGCATTGTATTAACCGGAAACATAATACATGTGTGAATACATAGACAAACATAGTGTCACTAGTATGCCTCTACTTGACTAGCTCGTTGAATCAAAGATGGTTAAGTTTCCTAGCCATAGACATGTGTTGTCATTTGATTAACGGGATCACATCATTAGGAGAATGATGTGATTGACTTGACCCATTCCGTTAGCTTAGCTCTTGATCGTTTAGTATGTTGATATTGCTTTCTTCATGACTTATACATGTTCCTATGACTATGAGATTATGCAACTCCCGTTTACCAGAGGAACACTTTGTGTGCTACCAAACGTCACAACGTAACTGGGTGATTATAAAGGTGCTCTACAGGTGTCTCCGAAGGTACTTGTTGAGTTGGCGTATTTCGAGATTAGGATTTGTCACTCCGATTGTTGGAGAGGTATGTCTGGGCCCTCTCGGTAATGCACATCACTATAAGCCTTGCAAGCAATGTGACTAATGAGTTAGTTGCGGGATGATGCATTACGGAACGAGTAAAGAGACTTGCCGGTAACGAGATTGAACTAGGTATTGAGATACCGACAATCGAATCTCGGGCAAGTAACATACCGATGACAAAGGGAACAAACGTATGCTGTTATGCGGTTCGACCGATAAAGATCTTCGTAGAATATGTAGGAGCCAATATGGGCATCCAGGTTCCGCTATTGGTTATTGACCAGAGAAATGTCTCGGTCATGTCTAGATAGTTCTCGAACCCGTAGGGTCCGCACGCTTAACGTTCATTGACGATATAGTATTATATGAGTTATGTATGTTGGTGACCGAATGTTGTTCGGAGTCCCGGATGAGATCATGGACATGACGAGGAGCTCCGAAATGGTCCGGAGGTAAAGATTCATATATTGGATGATATGGTTAGGCCAAGGGGTCAGGCCCATGGGGCTATAAGTCGGTGCAAAAGGATTTTTGTGGAGGCTAGGGGGCCAAACGCCGGTGACCCTGGCGTCTGGCCCTGGGCCAGACGTTGAGGCCCATGGCGCCTGGGCTAGACGCCAAGGATTGTGGCATTTGCTCCTGGAGTCCGAGTGGGACTCTTGCCTTTCGGGAAAAACCGGCTTTGAGGAGGCTTTTGCTCCAAGTTTCGACCCCAAGGCTCAACATATAAATAGAGGGGCGGGGCTAGCACCAAAGACACATCAAGAAACACCAAGCCGTGTGCCGGCAACCCCGTCCCCTCTAGTTTATCGTCCATCATAGTTTCCGTTGTGCTTAGGTGAAGCCCTGCGGAGATTGTTCTTCACCAACACCGTCACCATGCCGTCGTGCTGCCGGAACTCATCTACTACTTCGCCCGTCTTGCTGGATCGAGAAGGCGAGGACGTCATCGAGCTGAACGTGTGCTGAACGCGGAGGTGTCGTACGTTCGGTACTTGATTGGGGCGGATCGTGAAGGTGTACGACTACATCAACCGCGTTGATAAACGCTTCCGCTTAGCGATCTTCAAGGGTATGAAGATACACTCTCCCCACTCGTTGCTATGCATCACCATGATCTTGCGTGTGCGTAGGAATTTTTTTGAAATTACTACGTTCCCCAATAGTGATATCCGAGCCTGGTTTTATGCGTAGATGTTAGATGCACAAGTAGAACACAAGTGAGTTGTGGGAGATACAAGTCATACTGCTTACCAGCATGTCATACTTTGGTTTGGCGGTATTGTTGGATGAAGCGGCCCGAACCGACATTACGCGTACGCTTACACGAGACTGGTTCTACCGACGTGCTTTGCACATAGGTGGCTGGCGAGTGTCAGTTTCTCCAACTTTAGTTGAACCGAGTGTGGCTATGGCCGGTCCTTGAGAAGGTTAAAACAACACTAACTTGACGAACTATCGTTGTGGTTTTGATGCGTAGGTAAGAACGGTTCTTGCTCAGCCTGTAGCAGCCACGTAAAACTTGCAACAACAAAGTTGTAACACCCACGATGCGGCTATATCTCCCACGTGTCGAAGCACGACTTAGAGGCATAACCGCATTGTGGTTTTGTCGCAAGAAGGGTCATCTTCACACAATCCCATGTAATGAACAAGAATGGGATAAAGAGTTGGCTTACAATCGCCACTTCACACAAAGAACATAAATAAATCATACATCATTCAGAGTACACACATATAGTCTGTCTACGGACGAAGCCAAAAGAAAAGAAGATAACCCAACTGCTAGATCCCCAATCATCCCAACTGGGCTCCACTACTGAACAACAATAAACAAAACATAGCAACAACTAAGATCTTCTTCGCGCTCCCATCTGAGGTCGATTGCATCACCTGCATTGGTATCATCGGCACCTGCAACTGTTGTGATAGTATCTGGTGAGTCACGAGGACTCAACAATCTCAAACCCTGCGAGATCAAGACTATTTAAGCTTATGGGTAGGAAGTGGTAATGAGGTGGAGTAGCAGCAAGCACTAAGCGTATATGGTGGCTAACATACGCAAATAAGAGCGAGAAGAGAGCAAATGGAACGGTCGTGAAGCTAGCAATGATCAAGAAGTGATCCTGAACTCCTACTTACGTCAAACATTACTCAAAAACCGTGTTCACTTCCCGGACTCCGCCGAGAAGAGACCATCACGGCTACACATGCGGTTGATGCGTTTTAATTCGTATCTGGTGTCAAGTTATCTACAACCGGACATTAACAAATTCCCATCTGCCTATAACCGCAGGCACGTCTTTCGAAAGATTATACCCTGCAGGGGTGTCCCAACTTAGCCCATCACAAGCTCTCATGGTCAACGAAGGATATTCCTTCTCCCAGGAAGACCCGATCAGACTCGGAATCCCGGTTTACAAGACATTTCGACAATGGTAAAACAAGACCAGCAAAGCCGCCCGATGTGCCGACAAATCCCGATAGGAGCTGCACATATCTCATTCTCAGGGCACACTGGATGAACACTACGTACAACTAAAACCAGACCTCAAGTTTCCCCGAGGTGGCGCTGCAAGTGGCTCTAGTTCGGACCAACACTCGGAGGAGCACTGGCCCGGGGGGGGGGGTAAAATAAAGATGACCCTTGAGTCTGCAGAACCCAAGGGAAAAAGGCTTAGGTGGCAAATGGTAAAACCAAGGTTGGGCCTTGCTAGAGGAGTTTTATTCAAAGCGAACTGTCAAGGGGGTCCCATAAATCACCCAACCGCGTAACGAACGCAAAATCCGGGAACATAACACCGGTATGACGGAAACTAGGGCGGCAAGAGTGGAACAAAACACCAGGCATAAGGCCGAGTCTTCCACCCTTTACCAAGTATATAGATGCATTAAAAATATAAGAGATATTGTGATATCCCAACATAATCCTGTCCATCCTGGAGCAATCTTCAACTTCACCTGCAACTAACAACGCTATAAGAGGGCTGAGCAAAGCGGTAACATAGCCAAACAACGGTTTGCTAGGAAGGGTGAAAAGGTTAGAGGCTAACATGGAAATATGGGAGGCATGGTAAACAAATGATAGGTAACGCAGCACAGCGATAGAACGAAGCAACTAGCAAGCAAAGATAGAAGTGATATCAAGGGTAATGGTCATCTTGCCTGAAATCCCGATAGGAAGAAGAACGAGTCCATGAAGAAGACAAACGAACGTAGTCGAACGAATCCTCACAACTCCGGAACAAAACCGAAGCTAACGAGAGAAGCAAACCGGAAAGAAGCAAACAATATGGTAAACACACAAGCATAAACATGTCATGATGCACAATATGGGATGATGCATGTCCGGTTTAATGAGGCATGGCATGGAAAAGTGCACAAACAATACTACAAGTTAAGTGGAGCTCAATATGCAACGGGTTGCATATTGATGGAACACCACAACAATTATTTAGTTCCCTCTCGTTTATGCTACTCATCAATATTAAATGTTGTTAAACATGGCAAGAGGTGAAGCATAATTAAACTAACAATTTAAGCAAGTTTAAATGAGGCCGGAAACAACAAACAACAATTCCGGAAAATCCCCATACCATTTAGTAGTTTAATGCAAACACAATTTTAAACATTTAAATGTTGTTATCATGATGCGGATGACATATACAAGTTTATGCAATTTTATGAAAATGTTGACATCTAATATGATAGGGAGCATTTGGTCACCATGCCGGAACAAAAGGGGTGCCACGACAACGATAACGAAAATGGTGCCACGGCAACGATAACGAAAATGGTGCCACGGCAATGATAACGAAAATGGTGCCACGACAATGATAACGAAAATGGTGCCACGGCAACATTCCAATCCCGATAACTCGAGTGAGATACCGATGCAAACGAGAAGTGTGACGTGAGCGTGTCATGCAAGGATGGTGGGGTGCTCCCGACTACCGGGTTCCCACGTGTCGGTGGCATGGCAAAGAGCGACAATTCGGACACGGTGCAAACATATTGTACATCTCATACATGCAAGGGCATCTCATCGCGGTCGGTCATCTCGGTGGTTATACCTTCGAAGCGTGCGTTTCGGGGCGGTTCAAAAACGTCGAGGGAAGTAGTTGTTCACGTGGCGACGGTAGTGGTACATCTCGTAGACGTTCACGGGATCTCGGCGGGTCGTCGTGTAGCCGTACATGTTCGAAGCGGAACTTGGCGTATCCATGTAGTAGGCGTTCCGGTCCTGTAGTCGTTCGAGCATCCGTGTGGTCTTGCCAGTGGGGTACTTGGCGCTTGCGGTCCAACTCCGAGGTCATAGCCGTGTAGTCAAACTTGACGAAAACAGGTCTCGCTGGGGACTTGGCGCATCCATCAGGAACTTGGTGGTGGTCTCCTCGGGTCAACAGTGATGTGCAAAGGCTAGAACGCCCGGGTCTTGGGCTGCTCAAGGCCATGGAGATGACAGGAAGTAGGAGGCTGCTAGTGGAGGCAGAGCCACGACGAGGAGGTCCTGCTCCGGCAGCTGCAAGTGGTGGACGGACGCAGGCAGCGACAAGGCTCGGGCGTGAAGGAGAAGGAGCCGGCGCGAGGTGGGTGATGGAGGAGAGCATCTCCCGCGCAGGGAAGGAGGTTGAGGCTGGGGCACGCGCCGGAGTTGACGAGCTCCTGGTCGAGCGGAGAGCTCGGGCGAGGCAGCGGCACCGTGGACGAAGGGAGCAGGAACTCGGGCGACGAGGCAAGGGACCGAGAGGAGCGGGGTCGGCAAGGCGAATGAGTCGGGGACGGCACGCGAGAAAAGCAACGGCAGCAGGGCGCGGGCGAACCAAGGAGGCCGGCGGCGCCATGGCCGTGCGGGCAGGCGAGCTCGCGGAGGAGGCCAACGGGGCTCCGGCCTGGCTCTCTTCTTCGGCGAGGGCGGAGCGCGGGAGCAAGGGGAGGAGAAGCAGGGCGCGGCGAGCTGCGGTTCCTGGTGGACGGGGCACAACGGCGAAGATGGGGATCGGGCGTGGGGCTCCTGCGTGCGGGATCGAGCGAGAGATGGGGCGCAAAGGAGGAGAAGGGGAAGATCGAGGAGATGGGCTCCTCTGGCGGCGCGAGGGAGGAGAGGGAGACGAGAGGGAGAGATGGGGATCGGGCGCTGCGGCTAGGGTTAGAGGGGCACCGGCTGGGCCTTGGGCCGGCTTAGGTTGGCCGGGCCTAAGAGGCCGGCTGGGCTGCAAGGCTCTCTTCTCCCTCTCTAAAGAAAATAAAAACAAAACAGAGATAGGAAAGAAAAGAAAGAGGGGTTAGGGGAAGAAGTAGGACATGGGGATAATTTTTCCGGACTCGCAAAAATGAGTTTGTTCCGAGAAAAATAGAAAGGCCATGATTGAAAGATTAAATTCAAACTCATTTGATTTAAATTCAAATGATTTGAATAGGAAGTGAGGTTTGGGAAGGTCCAAAAATGTTCGGATTTTTTTGTGGAGCTCCGGAAAATGATGAAATAAATATTGGCAAGGTTGGAGACCAAACTTGAAGCAGAAAAGGAACGAAATTATTTTGTAAGTGTGTTTTGGTGATTCCGAAATAGTGGAATATTTAATATAGCTCCCTAATATTGGAGGATATGTTATAAAGAGAAGTCACCCTGTGAGTTCCCTCGGTTTAAATAGATCAAAAGATCTATGCAATTTATTTAGATGAGTTTTAAAAATTAAATGGCATGATGGCATGATGACATGATGCAATGCAAAAATAAAAGAGCAAGCACAACAGACACATGGCAAAACTCGGAATAGCTGGAAGTCTTCTGAAGCATCGGTCTCGGGGCGTTACAAAAGTAGAGGACGTCTAACTTTTTTTTGCAGGGCATGTTGTGATGTGATATGGTCAAGACGTGATGAGATATATTTTATTGTATGAGAATATCATGTTTTGTAACCAAATTATCGGCAACTGGCAGGAGCCATATGGTTGTCTCTTTATTGTATGCAATGCAATCGCCCTGTAATTGCTTTACTTTATCACTAAGCGGTAGTGATAGTCGTAGAAGAAATAGGTGGCGAAACAACAATGATGCTACGATGGAGATCACGGTGTCGCGCCGGTGACGATGGTGATCATGATGGTGCTTCGGAGATGGTGATCACAAGCACAAGATGATGATGGCCATATCATATCACTTATATTGATTGCATGTGATGTTTATCCTTTATGCATCTTATTTTGCTTTGATTGACGGTAGCATTATAAGATGATCTCTCACTAAATTTCAAGGTATAAGTGTTCTCCCTGAGTATGCACCATTGCGACAGTTCTTCGTGCTGAGACACCACGTGATGATCGGGTGTGATAGGCTCTACGTTCAAATACAACGGGTGCGAAACAGTTGCACACGCGGAATACTCAGGTTAAACTTGATGAGCCTAGCATATACAGATATGGCCTCGGAACACTGAGACCGAAAGGTCGAGCATGAATCATATAGTAGATATGATCAACATACTGATGTTCACCATTGAAAACTACTCCATCTCACGTGATGATCGGACATGGTTTAGTTGATTTGGATCACGTGATCACTTAGATGATTAGAGGGATGTTTATCTAAGTGGGAGTTCTTAAGTAATATGATTAATTGAACTTTAATTTATCATGAACTTAGTCCTGATAGTATTTTGCAAATTATGTTGTAGATCAATAGCTCGCGTTGTTGCTTCCCTATGTTTATTTTTGATATGTTCCTAGAGAAAAACTATGTTGAAAAATGTTAGTAGCAATGATGCGGATTGGATCTGTGATCTGAGTTTATCCTGATTGCTGCACAGAAGAATTATGTCCTTGATGCACCTCTAGGTGACAGACCTATTGCAGGAGCAGATGCAGACGTTATGAACGTTTGGCTAGCTCAATATGATGACTACTTGATAGTTTTGTGCACCATGCTTTATGGCTTAGAACCGGGACTACAAAAACGTTTTGAAACATCACGGAACATATGAGATGTTCCATGAGATCAAATTGATATTTCAGACTCATGCCCGTGTCAAGAGGTATGAGACCTCTGACAAATACTTCGCCTAAAAAGATGGAGGAGAATTACTCAACTAGTGAGCAAGTGCTTAGATTGTCTAAGTACTACAATCACTTGAATCAAGTGGGAGTTAATCTTCCAGCTAAGATAATGATTGACAGAGTTCTCTAGTCACCATCACTAAGTTACTAGAACTTCGTGATGAACTATAGTATGCAAGGGATGACGAAAACGATTCCCGAGCTCTTCGTGATGCTGAAATCAACGAAGGTAGAAATCAAGAAAAAGCATCAAGTGTTGATGATTAAACAAGATCACTAGTTTCAAGAAAAGGGCAAAGGAAAAGAAAGGGAACTTCAAGTAGAATGGCAAGCAAGTTGTCACTCCCATGAAGAAACCCAAAGCTGGACCAAAGCCTGAAACTAAGTGCTTCTACTCAAAGGAAATGGTCACTGGAAGCGAAAATGCCCTGAATATTTGGTGGATAAGAAGAATGGCAAAGTGAACTAGGGTATATTTGATATACAGGTTATTGATGTGTACCTTACTAGTGTTTATAGTAGCCCTTGGGTATTTGATACTTGTTCGGTTGCTAAAAATTAGTAACTCAAAATAGGAGTTACAGAATAAACAGAGACTAGTTGAGGGTGAAGTGATGATATATGTTGGAAGTTTTTCCAAGATTGATATGATCATCATCGCACACTCCCTATATCTTCGACATTAGTGTTGAACCTAAATAAATGTTATTTGGTGTTTGCGTTGAGCATAAATATGATTAGATCATGTTTACTGCGATACGAGTATTCATCTAAGACAGAGAATAAATTGTTATTTGGTTTACATGAATAAAACCTTCTATGGTCATACACCCAATGTTAATGGTTTATTGAATCTTGATCATAGTGATACACAAATTCATAATATTAATGCCAAAAGATGCAAAGTTGATAATGATAGTGCAACATATTTGTGGCACTGCCGTTTGGGTCATATCGGTGTAAAGCACATGAAGAAACTCCATAAAGATGGACTTTTGGAATCACTTGATTATGAATCATTTGATGCTTGTGAACCGTGCCTTATGGGCAAGATGACTAAAACTCCGTTCTCCGGAACAATGGAACGAACTACTGACTTATTGGAAATAATACATACCGATGTATGCGGTCCAATGAGTGTTGATGCTCGTGGCGAGTATCGTTATTTTCTGACCTTCACAGATGATTTGAGCAGATATAGGTATATCTACTTAATGAAACACAAGTCTGAAACATTTGAAAAAGTTCAAAGAATTTCAGAGTGAAGTGGAGAATCATCATAACAAGAAAAAAAAGTTTCTACGATCTGATCATGGAGGAGAATATTTGACTTACGAGTTTGGCCTTCATTTAAAAACAATGTGAAATAGTTTCACAGCTCACGCCACATGGAACACCACATCGTAATGGTGTGTCTGAGCGTCGTAACCGCACTTTATTGGATATGGTGCGATCTATGATGTATCTTACCGATTTACCACTATCGTTTTGTGGTTATGCATTAGAGATAGATGCATTCACTTTAAATAGGGCACCATCAAAATCCGTTGAGACGACGTCTTATGAACTGTGGTTTGGCAAGAAACCAAAGTTGTCGTTTCTTAAAGTTTGGGGCTGCGATGCTTATGTGAAATAGTTTCAACCTAATAAGCTCGAACCCAAATTGGAGAAGTGCGTATTCATAGAATACCCAAAAGGAAACTGTTGGGTACACCTTCTATCACAGATTCGAAGGCAAGATATTTGTTGCTAAGATGGATCCTTTCTAGAGAAGGAGTTTCTCTCGAAAGAAGTGAGTGGAAGGAAAGTGGAACTTGATGAGGTAATTGTACCTTCTCCCGAATTGGAAAGTAGTTCATCACAGAAATCAGTTCCAGTGATTCCTACACCAATTAGTGAGGAAGTTAATGATGATGATCATGAAACTTCAGATCAAGTTATTACAGAGACTCGTAGGTCTTCCAGAGTATGGTCCGTGTTGGGGATATAACTATTTGTGTAAGCCGCCCAGGAGGGGCCGGATTACGCAAAGAAGACTCATCAGAAAGAAGCCCAAGACCAAGCATGAAGATGGCGGTTCAATAAAGGGTCTAAGGCCCACCAGCGACTTGAGGCCCGTCGTAGTAAACCGCCATAATGGCATGACTTGTATCGTAAGGTAGATTTAACTAGTCACCGAGCTAGACACTATTTATGAGCCAGCCGGGACTCTGTAAGCCGCAGGGCGCCAACCCATGTATATAAGGGGGCGACCCGCTGGTGGCTGAGGGTAAGAAACAACTCATTGAGAACCGGGCATAGCGTATCTTGCTCCCTGGTCATCGAAACATCAAGCAATACCATCCCAACTAGACGTAGGCCTTACCTTCATCGTAAGGGGTCAAACTAGTATAAACCTCTCATGTCTCTTGTCCTAATAACCCCTTCAAGCTTCCTAGTTGCGATGGCTCCACGATTAAGTCCTTTCGCTAGGACATCTGACATGAAAATTCCATGATAGTTGGCGCCCACCGTGGGGCCAGCGCACGGTGGATTTGAGTTCTTGAAGGGCAACTTTGAAGGGCTCAAGGGATACGCAGTGGGCCGGATGACCAAGAGTCGTCGCGGCAAGATCTACATCGACGACGAAGGCCGGGTCCCCGATGCCGGCTCAATTGAGTACGGGTATCGGGTCCCCTTCGGCGGAATCCACGTCTTCATTGGCCGGATTGGTGAGCCGGACAACTGCATCGACCTTGTCGAGATGGCTCAGCGTGCAAGACCCGCTCGAGTCCAACCCAGCATGAAGCGTGTCTTGGTGGGCTGCATCCACGAAGAAGAACGTTCTGAAGGATCTGAAGATGGTGGTGAGATGGCCGTCCTCTCTGACGGGGATTCGTCCGCCGGTTCAATAGATTCGCTGTATCAAGTGCAAGATGGCGTGCTCGGGGGCTGTTCCGATGGCTCTAGTATTCCGGACCCCTATGAGTCGCCAAACTGGGCAGGAGTTTTCATGGCGGGGACTCAACCCGGCCAAAATTCTACAGCTGCTGCTGCAATAACGCCCGGAATAGGAGCGGCCGGGGCAGGAGGCCCTGTGCGCCCGCCGGCTCAAGTGCTGATAGATCTCATGGATAAGCTTACGGCCCTGTTAACCGCTACGGTTATTCCTGCAAATAAAGATGAGCATGACGCGGAGGTGGCACGGGTGCGCGAGGAAATAGCTCGGGCCAAGGAGGCCTTAGCAGCTGAGGACACCAGGTTAGCCACGAAATGGGCGGCTTTGGATGCACGGGCGCAATAGCTCCAGTCAGAGGCTTTCCAGCTTACGATGAGCCTGAACGCATCTAATGAGGTGATGAGAAGGAGGCACCAGAAAACTCAATCCCGTTTGCCTCCAACTTACGACCCTCGGACTCTTTTCGCTGCACCCGGAGCCGACCCAAGTAACCCGCCAGATGCAAATTAGTTTATGACAGCCGGAACAGGAGGACCGGCTCAGCCTCGGGAGATGGCACCTCCTCATGGGAACATGGCGCCGCCCCGTTACGTACCGATACCGCCGGGTCACTTTTCCAGCCCCATGGAGAACTTAATCGCAGCATTGGCGCGTTTAGCGGATCTCGCAGTGGACGGTGATAATCCGACAGCGGTGGAGACCCGGAGGATCAGGGAACTTGTCTAGACGGCCCTGGCGCAGCAAGAGACTTATTCTTATAGCCGGGACAGGATTCATTCGACTCCTCCGCCTTGGTTAGCACCGCCTCGCCAAAACTAGAGTCCGAGTTACAGCAAGCACATGGAGTCAGAAGCTTTGTCAAGCAACGCCCAGCGCCGGAACCAGCCCGGTGGCTATAAACCGGTACAGGATCAGGTACGTCAGGAGAACGAGCGGGCGGCTCAGCTAGCGGCTACAGACGGCTCATCAAGATTTCCCAGAGTATACGATGACTTCCGTTGAGACGGGAGTGTCTACTAGAACCGGCGGTGTTCCTTGTTTGGTGCCGGCTCTGCGTAATGTACGCCTACCCGAGGACTTCAAAGGACCTCGAAAGGTGCCGAATTACACGGCCGATTTACAGCCCGGAGCATGGATCGAAAGTTATGAGATGGCCATGGAGCTGTTAGAGGTCAGCGACGCAGCAATGGCTAAATACTTCACCATGATGTTAGATGGAACGGCCCGGTCCTGGTTAAAGGGCTTGCCACCAAACTCCATTAATTCGTGGGCAGAGCTAAAGGCCTGTTTCATCCAGAACTTCAAGGACACTTGCAAGCAATCTATGTCGATTGTGGATTTGACAAATTGTAAGCAGGAGGAGGGTGAATCCACGACTCATCACTGGGTACGCCGGGTCAAGGAGATAATACATTTGTCTGACAAGATGGATGCTGGCTCTGCAGTCCTTATGTTGGAAAAGAACTGCCGCTTTGAGCCGTTGAGACAGAAACTGGGGCGCCTTAAGCGTGATTGCAACAATATGGGTATGCTGATGGCAGCTTTAGTCAAATACGCCGACTCTGATAGTACCAAGGATCCCGCATCTGATGAGGAAAAGAAAGGGGAGGGAAAGAAGAACGGCAAAGGAAAGGGTCAGCAGCATAACCCGATGAATCAAGGGGGTAATAAGAGCAAGGCGGAGGGTAACCCAGAGTTTGTAGCCAACGCCAATGCACAGGGTAACAATCAGAGACGTAAGGGCAAACCACCCCGATCTGGCGGGTTAGTCCCATCTCTTGAGCAGCTACTCAACGAGCCGTGCCCGAGACATGGCACCCGGGAACGACCCGCCACCCACTTATGGAAAGATTGTGCAATCATGAAGGCTTTTAAGAATTCCAACACGTTTGATGGCAATCATGGGTCGGGCGGCGGCTCAGGAGCTGGCGGTTTTCATGGCCCGGGTGGCGGTTCAAGTTCTGGCTTTCAGGGACATCAGGGCGGCTATAATCCGCAGCAATCTGGTCAAGGGGAACAACAGCAGCAGCAGTCGGGTTATCAAAGCCATCCGAAGCAGCTGAATAGTGGGTAGTATCACGTGTTAACCACTAGCTTGTGCAAACATGACCAGAAGGTTCATAAGAGGGCTGTAAATTCTATTGAGCCGGCGGTTCCTCGTTATTTGAGGTGGTCAGAACAACCCATTGTGTGGATCAGGGATGATCACCCCATCCGGGTTGATAATCCAGGTCAGTTAGCCTTGGTGGTAGCACCTCAGGTTGGTGGATATAAATTCACTAAGGTGCTCATGGACGGGGGTAGCAGCATCAATATCCGCTATTATGAGACCTTTCGACGCATGGGGTTAACTGATAAGAATTTGAAGACGTCCAACACTGTTTTTCATGGAGTGGTCCCTGGTAAGTCGGCGTACCCAGTTGGCAAGATTGAACTGGAAGCGGCTTTTGGAGATGAGTATGACTCCAGAGTTGAAAAATTAACCTTTGAGGTGGTCAAAATCAGGAGTCCATATCATGCTCTATTTGGATGGCCGGCTTATGCCAAGTTCATGGCACGACCGTGCTATGTTTACCTGCAGCTTAAGATGCTGGGTCACAAGGGTACCATCACTGTGCATGGAAGTCGAAAGGTAGCCCTAGAATATGAGGAGGGCGACGCGGCTTATGCTGAGTCTATTTGTGCAGCGGAGGAACTGAAGTTTTATCAAAACAACGTTGACCCGGCAGATATGACCTCTCTAAAGAATCCAACCACCGAGCATGACCCGTCGATGAAGTTTAAGTCGGCTGCTGAAACCAAGCTTGTGGATTTCAATCTGGGTGATTCATCTAAGCAGTTCAACATCAGTGCCAATTTGGATCCTAAATAGGAAAGCACGCTCATCGAGTTCATCCGTGAGAACCGGGACATCTTTGCATGGAAACCTTCTGACATGCCAGGTGTACCGAGAGAACTCGCTGAGCACACTCTCAATATTGATCCGAAGTATAAGCCGGTCAGGCAGTTTCTTCGACGGTTCAACGAAGAGAGGCGGAGAGCTATTGGAGAGGAAGTCGCCCGGCTCTTAGCAGCTGGGTTTATTGTTGAAGTTTTTGACCCGGAGTGGTTGGCTAACCCGGTGCTCGTGCTCAAGAAGAACGGCACCTGGCGGATGTGTGTGGATTACACGGACTTAAATAAGGCTTGTCCGGCTGATCCCTTTGCTCTCCCCCGTATTGATCAAATCATTGATGCTACGGCGGGTTGTGAGCGTTTGAGCTTTTTGGATGCTTACTCTGGTTATCATCAGATCAAGATGGCAGTTAAGGACCAGGAGAAGACGGCTTTCATCACTCCGTTTGGAGCCTTCTGTTATGTATCTATGCCATTTGGGCTCAAGAGTGCTCAGGCGACTTATCAGCGATGTGTACAGAACTGTCTCCACGATCAAATTGGGCGCAATGTTCATGCTTATGTGGATGATATCATGGTGAAGTCCAGAGAGAAGGAAACCTTGATATCTGACCTGAAAGAGACCTTTGATAATCTCCGGGTTTATAAAATGATGCTTAACCCGGAAAAGTGTGTATTTGGTGTACCTACAGGCAAGCTCTTGGGTTTCTTGGTTTCAAACAGAGGCATTGAAGCTAATCCGGAGAAGATCAAGGCAATTACCTCTCTGGCTAAACCAGCGCGCATCAATGATGTTCAGTGACTGGCGGGTCGTGTTGCTGCTTTAAGTCGGTTCATAAGCCGGTTAGGTGAGAAGGCCCTACCGCTGTATCAGATGATGAAGAAAACGGACACCTTTGTCTGGAGTGATGATGCTAATACTGCCTTTGAAGATTTAAAGAGACAGTTGTCTGAGCCACCGGTCCTTGCGGCTCCCATTGATAAAGAGCCGTTGATGTTATATGTGGCTGCTAACTCACGAGCCGTCAGTGTCGCCATCATGGTGGAGCGTAAGGAGGCAGGCAAGGAGCATCCGGTTCAACGGATGGTTTACTACATCAGTGAGGTGCTCATTGAGTCTAAGCAAAGATATCCACATTGGCAGAAACTTGTTTACGGAGTGTTCATGGCAAACCGGAAGCTGAAGCAGTACTTCCAAAGTCATCCTATAATGGTGGTAAGTTCCGCCCCTTTGGGAGACATCATTCAGAACAGGGAGGCCACAGGACGAATCGCCAAGTGGGCTATTGAGCTTGGGCCCTATGGTTTGAAGTATATGCCACATATTGCTATTAAATCTCAAGCCTTGGTGGACTTTATCAATGATTGGACAGAGTTGCAGGCACCTGAGGAGAAGCCAGATAACACATATTGGGCTATTCACTTTGATGGGTCCAGGCAGTTAGAAGGCTCAAGGGCTGGAGTTGTTTTAACTTCCCCTCGAGGTGAAAAATTTCGTTATGTGCTCCGGCTTATGTTTCCCGGTACTAACAATGCAGCTGAGTACGAGGCCTTGCTCCATGGTCTCCGGATGGCCAAAGAGATGAGTTTGAGCCGGGTAAGATGCTTGGCGACTCAGATCTCGTGGCTCAACAGGTGTCAGGCAAGTGGGACTCCAAGGATCCCCTTATGGCGGCTTACCATCATGAAGTAGATGTTGTGGCTGGGCACTTCAAAGGTTATCAAGTAGAGCACATTGATCGAAGGAAGAATGAGGCGGTTGATGCGTTAAGCCGGTTGGGATCTCAGCGTAAGCCGATGCTGCCTAATACCTTTCTCGACGTTTTGCATAATCCTTCTGTCAAGGTACCTACAGAGGAAGAACTAGCAGTGCCAGACCCGGAGGCACGGCTGGTGGCTGCCCTTCACGTCATCCCAGATTGGACAGTGCCATATTTGGCCTATATGACCTGGGGAGAGTTGCCCGAGGATGAGACCTTGGCGAGACAAATCATCAGGTGGTCCAAGTCTATGACGATTTTTAATGACGAGTTACATCACCTCAGTGTCACGGGGGCATTTCAACGTTGTGTGTCGCCTGCGGAGGGTCAAGAGATACTTCGTGAGATCCATGAAGGAGATTGTGGTCATCATGCTGGCTCAAAATCTCTTGTGGCCAAGGCTTTCCGTCATGGTTTCTATTGGCTGACGGCTCATGCTGATGCAGAGGATCTAGTCAGCAAATGTGACGGATGTCAAAAATTCTCACGACGAGCTCATGTGTCGGCTCAAGAGTTGAGGATGATTCCAATTACTTGGCCGTTCGTAGTCTGGGGGCTTGACATGGTTGGACCTTTCAAGAGGTCTAAGGATAAAAATACACACCTCCTGGTGGCAGTGGATAAGTTTACAAAGTGGGTTGAGGCAGAGCCGGTCAGTAAGTGTGATGCAGCCACCGCGGTTCAGTTCATCAAAAAGGTGATCTTTCGTTTTGGTTTTCCACACAGCATCATAACTGATAATGGCACTAATCTCTCCAAGGGTGCCATGGAAGAGTTCTGTCAACGAGAACATATCCGGCTTGATGTTTCGGCTGTTGCTCATCCTCAATCCAATGGTCAAGCAAAAAGAGCTAATCAGGAGATCCTGAAGGGTATCAAACCACGGCTCTTGGTCCCCTTACAGCAGACTCCGGGTTGTTGGGTGGAGGAGTTACCCTCTGTACTTTGGAGCATCAACACTACGACTAACAGATCCACGGGTTATACACCTTTTTTCATGGTCTATGGAGTAGAGGCAGTCCTGCCAAGTGACATCCGGCACGACTCACCCCGCGTGGCGGCTTACGTTGAGGCTGATAACGAAAAAGCTCGTCAGGATGCACTTGACTTGTTGGATGAGGAGCGAGACTTGGCAATAGCCTGCTCGGCGATTTACCAGCAAGACCTTCATCACTATTAGAGCCGCCGGGTTAGAAGCAGAACCTTTCAGGAAGGCGACTTAGTGCTCTGGCTCATCCAGGATCAGTCTGATATGCACAAGCTATCCCCTCCTTGGGAAGGACCCTTTGTGGTCAGCAAGAATCTGAACAACGGGTCATACTACCTCATCGATGTTTGAGAACACAAAGACTCACATAAGTCGGAGGAGGAGACCCGCCGGCTATGGAATATCGCTCATCTTTGGCCTTACTATACTTGAGCCATCGGCTCTCAAGATGTATATATTTTGACGATGTATATATTATATAAAGCAAAAAGCAGGACCTCTATCCTTTTTTACCCTCAAAGGTCTATATGTCTTTTTTATCCGATGGTGGAAACAACCAATAGGGAGCGGATCATATCTGAATCCGGCTTTCCTTTTGGTCCGGCTTATGATCATATCTAAATCTAGCCATGATCACTTGGGGGCTTCCTGTTCAAACATAGGTCGTATTCGAACCAAGGAGAACATAGTTGTTGATACCCACTTGATCGGCATACTGCCGAACCCACTTGGGGGCTTCTTGATCATATTTGAATCATAGCTTAACCCCATTGGGTCTGACGTGGATCGTATTCGAATCAGCGTCATTAAACAACTCTTATTGTCATTTGGGGGCTTCCTATTCAAACATAGGTCGTATTCGAACCAAAGAGAACATAGTTGTTGATACCTACTTGATCGGCATCGCCAAGGCCACTGGGGGCTATATGATCGTATCCGAATCTTAGCTTATCCCCTTTGGAACGGTTTACTGATCGTAATTGAATCAGAAGCCTTTGAATATTGTTTGTTATCCATTATATTTCATAAACATAATTATTTGACTATCTTGAGACCTTCTTGAAAGCACTATGGGATGGTTTTTTGTTCTTTCGGCTTAATATTGATCACCCCAGGTTATTAAGTGACAGGTGAACATTATATGTTCCAACCTTCAGGAGTTGAATTTACCCGCATGGTGTAAATCATATAAGCAGGCGAGATCATCAAAAGGATCGTAGGGAATTTTTCTTGTTTTATATGCAGGATAAGGCAAGAAAATGTAACATCACACAAATGAAAGATCAACATAAGCTGGAAATATATAGTGATGGCGGCTTACGAAAGTATTAAGCGCCATAAACATGCGCGAAGGCATGGCAAAATTGAGAGGTTTTTTCTACCCTATTACAAGACTCCCCGAGTCTGAATAATGAAGCATTGTTTTGCAAAGTCATAAAATGCTTGGCGGTTCACTCCTCTGGCGGACTTGAAGATTCCGGGTTATCCTTCTCCGCCTCTCTGTCGGCTGCCTTGTCCTGGAAGGTTGACGAGGCCCAGTCAATGCCACTCAAGGCTTCAAACTCGGCTTCATCATCTATTAAACCGGTTGGATCCACTTCAGGGGCAAAGGTATGCTTACGAGTTGGAGGGATCAGGCTGGCTTCATCATAGGGAGGTGTTGGGATTCTCCGATTCTCGCTGTCATAGCCCGGCTGATACTTGGTAAGATCAGTATTGTTCCCGATAAGAGTAGCCACGAGGCGTATATCTTTGACACAGGCGGTGAAGTCATGTTCATCAAATACGGTCCCATCTTATTTAAGACTAGGGTATCCAAGAGCGAGGTCGGCCGGGCCTAGTTCCGGAATCCATGCTTTAGCCTGGCTCAACGCAGCTACGGCCCCGGCTCTTGCGGACGCCCGCCTTAGATCTTGGACCCATTGAGGTAGTGAAGCAAGCCATTTCAGCATGTCTTGTAGGAGGTAAGGAACGTCATCTGATAAAGCTACAACGGCCAGAGCACGTTGTGACCCGGTGTAGAGCTGCTCCACAAGAGTATAAACCGCCTTCAGCTTGATCAACATGTTCTGCTTGAAATTTGTGCTCCTAGGGCATGCATTATTAAACATAAGGTGAGTCGGAGTTTACAATTGAAGTAATCATTGAAAGGAGGTTTGCAAGGTTTAAAGTTTATATGAGTAACTTACCAAAGATTGCTGAGACCATTTGAGATATCTGGCGCTTTAAGCCGGACAGCTCCTATGTTGCTTCTGCAAGCAATGCTTCTTCCGTCTCGGCCCGGGTCACCAGTGAAGCCTTTTCATCAGCCCAGATTTTCTTCTCTGCCTCAAAATTCTTCTTCAATTTTTCTTGTTCAGAGACACTGAATTCGAATTTGGAGTTGGCCTTTTGAATTTCAAGTTCTTAAGCTGCCAGGCGCTTCTTCAGATCAGCAGTTTCCGACTCAAATTGACTTATGGTGGCCTGCATTAATGCCGGGTTATAATCAGAATTATGGTAAGATAACATTAAGTCCCAAGCACTTTGCAAGCAAAGATACTTGACACTTGGGGGCTAATGTATGCTGAAGAATTTTAACTTACAATGCCGGATCATGGAAATTAAGTCTCAAGCACTTTGCAAGCAAAGATGCTTGACACTTGGGGGCTAATGTGTATCGCAAGTTTAAGGTATCATGTTACAACTGGGTTAAATATCTTCTTTCTAAATCGGACACAGCAGTGCTAAGTAGTTTTCTAAGTCTACAACATATTTATTCATAAGCAATAGACTTGGGGGTTGATACAGTAAGTATGATTCGGAAAAGTAGCATCAGTCATACCTCAGATTTTTGCTGTATTTGCTTCACCATGTCAATTTCCAGGTCATGGCTGCTATGTACTTGATTGAGATAGCCAGAGACTATATCTCCAATACTTAAATGAGTATAGTCAGCAATGTCTAGCTTGGCCTTTCAGCGTTCCAGAAGTTCCTCCTTAGCAGAGCACTTGGCAAGGACAGTGGGTCGCCCTGGCTCAACAAAGTGAGTCTTCAGAACCTCAACGTCCGGATCAATTGTCTTGGCCGGGCTAGGAGCTTTCGGGTTATCAGAGCTGTTGAGAGTATTTTCGGCGGGTGGATCAGAGGTTGGTGCTGGAATGTCATAGGCTGGTTCAGGCGACGGCTGATGGGTAGAAATATCAGGAGCAGTCGTGCCAAGCTCCGGTTCAGTCACGACCGGGTCTCGGGACGGCTTACTCTTTTTTGCCCTCTTACTAGGTTTCACTTGCACGCTGTGGACAAAGGCAGAAGGATGAGTATAAAAGCATGGGTAAGGTAAAGCATAAGGTAAACAAAAATAAGTTACCCAGGGGCAGTTTTGAAAGCCGGCATGTTAGATTGCATAGACTCACCGGAGGAAGGAGAGGTATCCTGATAATTGGAGTCAGATGAATTGAGAGGTTGGCAAAATAAACCCTACAAAGGTAAAACAGAACGTAAATTGGAGATAACCTCAGTCTGACGCTTCCTGGTTATGTCAGGTAAGCCGGAGGAGAGCTCTACATCCTTGTTTTTCCAGGTCTACCTCCGGCTTTCAAACTGTTGTTGCTTCAAAAGAAATTGAGGATCTTGATAAGCTAGAGGATGTGAAAATCTTACTTTTCGGGTCACCCTTCGGATTTTTTGCTTTGGTAAAGGCTCTGAGTCGGAGGAGATTATAGTTACCTCTTCGTCAATCGCCTGGCTGTTCCCCGTATCCTCCTGAAAGGATAGAATGTCAATAAAATAATGACAAAAGAGTCAGGAGAGTTAAGAATTACCTCTTCTTCATCATGAGAAGTGTTGTCCAATTTGAATAAATTTGAAGCGCTTGGCTTCTTCTTCCTTGTAGTTCCTATTTTGGCGGCTTTCCTTTTGGCTCTTTTTTCTGCTCTGGCTTGTTTGGCCGCCTCATGGTCATATTTGACCTTCCAGAAGTTGTCATCAGCCTGTGAAAAATGATAAGGGGTTATGAGTAAAAGCAAGATGTAATATAGTAAAGAGTAATCATTGAGGTTGGTGACCCACAGCAGGGGCCGGGTTCTTCTTGCAGAAAGGAAGTAAGCCAAAGGCATTACTAATCACCGTGCCTTCTTTCAACAACGATTGGATCATGGCCTCCACCACATCTTCTGGTAAGTCATCGGGGCTATGACGCAGTGGGTCATCCTTCTCGCCGGAGTAAGTGCACATTAAGCCGGGGCAGCGGCTTAACGGAAGCACTCGCCAAGTAACCCAGACTCGGACCAGGTCGATGCCGTCTAAGCTATTTCCCAAAAGAGCTTTGATTTTTCTAATGGTGGGAGCAAGTGGCAGACGTTCAACAGTAGTTAGATCCGGCAGCGGGTGGTTGGACTCAAGGCGCAGGGCGCGGAAGCCGGGCAGAGCATTTTCCTCCGCCAGAGAAGTGTCCTGACAGTAGAACCACGTCTGATTCCAATCCTTTGGGTGACTCGGCAGTTCAGCATAAGGAAAGAGGCAGTCTCTCCGCCGCTGAATCGAGATGCCACCGAGTTCAAGACTGGGTCCGTTGGCACGTTCATTCTGCCGGTTTAAATAGAACATCTCTCTGAATAAAACTATATTGGGCTCTTCTCCAAGGTACACCTCGTAGAAGACTTGGAAGTTGCAAATGTTTGACACGGAATTGGGCCCGATGTCTTGAGGTTTGAGGTCAAAGAAATGCAAAACATCCCTGAAGAATTTTGAACCGGGTGGAGCGAAGCCCCAGTTCATGTGATTAGTAAACACGATTACCTCCCCCTTTTTGGGTTGAGGCTTCTCCTCTGACAGGTTAGGAGCACGATAAGACATGACCTCCTTCGTTTTGGGTAGATGGCCGGATTTCACAAAATCAGACAAAGTGCTATCTGTAACAGTGGATTTGACCCAGTTGCAGGTCACGGGAGCTTTGGGAGCCTTGGGTGCCATTACGTAAATCAAAGCCTATGAAAAAATAAGAGGTTCCGGTTCAGAGTTAACCCGGAGGGAAACATTTTAAGTTTATTCAAGATGGCGGCTTAAGAAGGGGCCTAATGATATATGGGTAACCATGCAGTGATATTTAAGCCGCTACAGGTATCAAAGGCAGTTAAATTTTCTTAAGTCGCGAGGACATAGGCAGTTTTGCGTTTAAAGGTGGAACAAACAGGTTTCATAAGTTGCGACTATTATTTTGGATCAAACGACTGTTTTGAAAAGAAAAATTTCTAGACCTAGGACTGGCACAGATGAAGCTCAAGGGTTCGAACGGGGCCTATGTGCGACGAAAAGGGGTCTATTTGCATTCAAAATGGGTGCGAAATAGCTACCGCATCAGTTTTATATCATCTTAAAGATCAAGAACGGCGGTGGTGATGAAATCTATGAGGGGTTCCTGATGAACAACGAAGAACACCGAGGAACTCGAAGGTCCTAATGCGGATCTGAGGAACAAGAAGGAGGAAACTTACAGATGTAGAGTTGCTGCGGAGGTTTGATGTGTTTTTCTGGTCAAATCAGGTTGATGCAGCGGCCTGAGTTGGCGAGGACGAGGAGATCTACGACGGCGGCGGCGGCGGAGCTCGAGCGGCAGAGAGAGAGAGCGAGAGGAAGAAGACGAATGACTGAGGGAGAAAATGAAGAAGACCTAGGTCGAGCCTATTTATAGGGAAGGGCCGACCAGGATGGTGCGAGAAACGAGGAGATTGGATATTATTATCCAGCGACCCTGACGCCTCGGGTTTCGGTACAATCAGTAAAGGCAAAGATCCGTTGAAGATATAGTGGGATAAAATAAGGATTTAATTGGAGATGACGTCACGGCGGGTTAACATGGATCCAGAAGATGACGTCATGGCAGGTTAAAAACCTTTGCACAGGCAGAAGGCTGAAGGTTTATTTCTTAAGGTATTTTAAGATTGACATGAACCGGTTCAACTCAATCTGGGGCCTAATGTTGGGGATATAACTATTTGTGTAAGCCGCCCAGGAGGGGCCGGATTACGCAAAGAAGACTCATCAGAAAGAAGCCCAAGACCAAGCATGAAGATGGCGGTTCAATAAAGGGTCTAAGGCCCACCAGCGACTTGAGGCCCGTCGTAGTAAACCGCCATAATGGCATGACTTGTATCGTAAGGTAGATTTAACTAGTCACCGAGCCGGACACTGTTTATGAGCCGGCCGGGACTCTGTAAGCCGCAGGGCGCCAACCCGTGTATATAAGGGGGCGACCCGCTGGTGGATGAGGGTAAGAAACAACTCATGGAGAACCGGGCATAGCGTATCTCGCTCCCTGGTCATCGAAACTTCAAGCAATAGCAACCCAACTAGACGTAGGCCTTACCTTCATCGTAAGGGGCCGAACTAGTATAAACCTCTTGTGTCTCTTGTCCTAATAACTCCTTCCAAGCTTCCTAGTTGCGATGGCTCCATGATTAAGTCCTTTCGCTAGGACATCTGACGTGACAATTCCACGACAGTCCGCACCAGTGTGGTACGGCAATCCTATTCTAGAAGTCATGTTACTAGACCATGATGAACCTACGAACTATGAGGAAGGGATGATGAGCCCAGATTCCGCGAAATGGCTTGAAGGCCATGAAATCCGAGATAGGATCCATGTATGAGAACAAAGTGTGGACTTTGGTGGACTTGCCCGATGATCGGCAAGCCATAGAAAATAAATGGATCTTCAAGAGGAAGACAGACATTGATAGTAGTATTACTATCTACAAAGCTCGAATTGTCGCAAAATGTTTTCGACAAGTTCAAGGTGTTGAGTATAATGAGATTTTCTCACTTGTATCGATGCTTAAAACTCTGTTCGAGTCATGTTAGCAATTGCCACATTTTATGAAATCTGGCAAATGGATGTCAAAATTGCATTCCTTATTGGATTTATTAAAGAAGAGTTGTATATCATGCAACCAGAAGGTTTTGTCAATCCTAAAGGTGCTAACAAAATGTGCAAGCTCCAGCGTTCCATCTATGGACTGGTGCAAGCATCTCGGAGTTGGAATATACGCTTTGATGAGTTGATCAAAGCATATGGTTTTATACAAACTTTTGGAGAAGCCTGTATTTACAAGTGAAAGTGCGTTATATCGACTAGAGGGGGGGTGAATAGGCAATTTTTATGAATTCTTCACTGAGGAATTTGCTGGTGAGGAAATTCCTAAATGAAGAACTACTTGCAGCGGAATAAGTACTCAGAAAGGAACATAACAAAACCAGGGCATAGTCATCATGATGAAGTGAAGACAAGCACAGAGTACAGAAAGCGTAAACACAAGATAACACAAGAAAGAAGACGAACAGACTGAAGAATTAGAACTGAGGAAATTGAGAAAGTCTTCAGTCAAAGTCTTCAAACAGATATGAACAGGCACACAACAACATACATGAGGAATTTAAAGAGTTGAGGAAATAGAACCAGTAAGCTCGGTGAAGACAATGATTTGGTAGACCGGTTCCAACTGCTGTCTCAGTTGTGCATCTAGTTGGAGCGGCTGAGTATTTAAACTCGAGGACACCCAGTCCCGGACACACAGTCCTCACCGTATTCTCCTTGAGCTAAGGTCACACAGACCTCGCCCAATCACTCGTGGTAAGTCTTCAGGTGACTTCCGAACCTTCACAAACTCGGTCACTCGGCGATCCACAATTCCTCTTAGATGCTCTAGACCTTGACGCCTAACCGTCTGGAAGAAGCACAGTCTTCAAAGGAAACAAGCATCGGATCCACGCAAGATCAATCTCTTCAGTGATGCTCAATCACTTAGGGTTTTGTAGGTTTGCGTTTGGGATTTCCTCACTTGATGATTTTCACTCAAAGTCCTTGGAGGATGGGTTGCTCTCAAATGACAAGTATTAGTTTCTCTCGGAGCAGCCAACCAACTAGTGGTTGTAGGGGGCGGCTATTTATAGCCTAGGGAGCAGCCCGACATGATAAGACATAAATGCCCTTGTCTGATATGACCGTTAGGTGGGTAGATATTTTGGGACAGCTGGCGCGTAGCACAGCAACGGTCGGAATATTTGAGGTTCGAATTCCTCAGGGCTATCATGTTCCTCACTTGGTAGGCAATCCGCACCGGCGAATTCCTAACTCTTCAGTCAGAACAAATTCCTCAGAGACCAGAAGAACTTCGTCTCTGTCACTGAAGAATATGGCTGAATTGTGCGAAATTTCCAATGGCTTCACTCGAAGGGATTGGTAGGTGTAGGATTTGAGTTGAGCATCACATGGAAATTTCTCCTTAGTATTTCCTCGACCCCCTTTAACAGTACGGTGTTTCCTATGACTCAAGAAAGAGAAAATGAAACTATGAAAACAAAAGTCTTCGCGCTTCATGTTCCTCGAATGAATATCAAGTCTTCAAGGTCACACCAATTTCTTCACTTTCAAAGTCTTCAGAAAGTCTTCAGAAATCCAAAGTCTTCAGTCGAAGAACTTCATTTTTAGGGGTCGACTTTCTCTGTAAATATCAAACTCCTCATAGACTTATAGACCTGTGTACACTCACAAACGCATCAGTCTCTTAACCTATAAGTCTTCAATACACCAAAATCACTAAGGGGCACTAGATGCACTTACAATCTCCCCCTTTTTGGTGATTGATGACAATATAGGTTAAGTTTTCAACGGGGATAAACATGTGAAGTGTAAATACTGATATTGAGGAATTTGATTGCAAGATATAGAAGAACTCCCCCTGAAGATGTGCATCGTGAGGAATTTGCTTTTGAAGCAATGCACACTTGAAGAGTATAATCATGGAGATCTCCCCCTATATCTTGTAATTCATACACGCATTTGACATATAATATGAGGAATTTGAAATGCATGATGAAATATGGTGACTGATGTAATTCAGCATGCGTGCATTAACATTAATGAGGAATAAGCATGCAGAAGAACACAGCAAAAGTATCAAGCCACCATAGAGTTTAAGATTACAACTCGATCCAGCAAAGTCATCAGAAGAACGAGAGTTGTAACTTAGCGAAAAACGCCCATATAAATAGACCCGCTTGAAGACTAACTCAAATTTCTCCCCCTTTGTCATCGAAGACCAAAAGGGTTGAAACTGAGGACTAACGCCCCTGAAGAATATCATGATGATGGAGGAGCGCCAGCGTTGTCAGGGTCTTGAGTCGTTGTAGGGCCTGCTGCAGTGTCGTCCAAGTCTTCATTCTCGTCCGTGGCGCGTGATGAAGAATATGAGCTGGCCACCAAGGAAGGAACCTTGACCTTCTTGAATTTCTTCGGTGGAGGAGCAGACCAGTCAAAGTCTTCCTTGAAGCCCATTTGCTTCAGATCTTCTTCGTCATATAGATGTGACATAATAGCCCAGGTGCGATCAAACACTTCATGGAGGTAGTAGTGGTTTTTCTTCACTGCATTATGTGTAGAAGTCATGTTGTGAAGAATAGAGCCAAACTGACGCTTAACCCATTTGTGATTCCGATCGACCTTCTGGTGAAGACTTATGAGCAGTTCACGGTCAGTCATCACACGAGGAGCAGTAGCTTGAGGACTTGACTTTGGAGCATTGGCAGCAGAATCATGTGTGGCAGAGTCATCATTGGTGGAATAGGATGCAGCTTTGCGGAATTGACCATCCAATGGACGAGTGCCTTCATCGATCACAGCTGGTGACTTGCCCTTCTCATCAGATGAGGAAATGGTCCGCTTGAGGACTTCAATTGGGGGCAAGTAGCTGCCATGGTTAAGATTATCAGCCTTGTAGTTGAGTGAAGTCCTTGATCTGAGGAATCTCATTATCCATGGTGCATAAGGCTTCAGCTCAAACGGTGAAAGTGCAACATTTGCAAGAGTCCTCATGAAGAAATCATGGTAATTGATAGGAATACCATGCATGATGTTGAAGAGCATATTCTTCATCATCCCCACAATTTCTTCATCAAAAGAATCGTGTCCTTTGATTGGGCTGATAATCTTCGTCAGGATGCGGTATATGGTTCTTGGCACATAGAGCAGATCCTTCACGAGGAATTTGGTCCTGTGAATTTGTCCTGGCTTCAGCAGCTTCATGAGCACTTGCATATAATGATCAGTAAGTTCAGGTTCATCATACAGACAGCGAGCGCCTTCTAGTGGAGGACTGATTGGCAAGGCACGAAGCAATTCAGTGGCTGGTGCCTTGTAGTGAGTGTTTTCAGTCATCCAGTCCAACACCCAAGAGTTGACGTCAACTGCGTTGCCTGTGATGTGCAAAGTTGCGTAGAACTGAAAAATTAGCTCTTCATTCCAATCAACGATGTCAGTGCAGAAATTCAGCAAGCCTGCATCGTGAAGCAGACTGAGAACCGGTGTGAAGCATGGCATAGATTCCATGTCCATGTGAGGAATGTGCTCATGATCGAAGATTTTGTCCTTGTCAAAAAGAACTGAGGAATAGAAGTTGGCTTGGCTGGCAGTCCAGAAACGCTTCCTTCTAAGACGGGCATTGTCATAGGGGTTGAATTCAGTGAAGAATACGTGCTCGCCGAAGAAATCATCAGCCTTGAATTTTGGCTTCTTGGAGAAGGGATTCTTTGGTTTTGGCTGAGGAGTGTCAGTGATTTGTAGTATCACCTCAGGAATCGCAATCTCAGGTTCCTCATGCTGAGGAATTTCAGTTTCTTCTGCATCTGCAGCCTGAGTCATCACTTCTTCATTCACAGTTTCTTCAGCACTAGTGGCTGGAATGTCTTCATGAACAGACGGGGTTGCACGTGGTTCATCAAATCCCACTTGTACTTCAGTAGTGGCTAGGGACTGAGGAACATCTTGGAGAGGAGTGAACATTGCTGAGTTTGGATGCTGACTGTCCCAAAATTCATCATTGAGCACAGAAGTGGTACATCCAATATCCACATCCTCATCGTCAATTTCTTCAACACCTGCCTCTTTAGCAGTGAACTGAAGCATAGGTGAGGAAATGACAGGGGTTGAAGGGATCGCATCCACTTCAATTTCTTCGTCCAACTGCTCTGTCGAAGCAGAAGATGGAGTTTCTTCATCAGATTCCTCGGGAATCTCATATTCTTCACCATAAGGAACAAGGTCCTTTGATGGCATTGATGAGACGGGAACGACATCAATTGGATTGTCAATTGAACTGATCAGAGTCTTCATCTTCTTCGGAGCCGAAGAATTTGATGAAGCTGATGCCTTCCTTTTCTTCATCGCTGCACGTTCTGCAGCCTTGGTCTTCTTCACATCAAGAGCAGATGGAAGGATAGGAGTTGGTGTAGGCGCAGGAGGTGCATTTTCTTCAGGCTCAACTGTTTCAGTTGCCCTGGCTTGTTCATTTTCCTCAGGCGCATCACTAGTGGATGCCCTGGCAATATCATCAGCGGCTGGAATGGAGTCATCAGCCCTGGTATTCTCACTGTCTTCAGCAGCCATACTAACATCAGCGGTGCTGGCATGTTCTTCAGTGGGCTGAGCAGATTCTTCAGCCTGAGGAATTTCAACATGCACCGGTGCAGAGGCAGTTGAAGAGAAAGTCTTCGTCAGGTTGATGAAACATACTTTTGCTCCCTTCCAATCTGCATGATACCAATTGAAATCATCACTCAGTTGCTTGATTTCAGCTTGTACAGCCAGAAGTTGTTCTAGAGTGAGAGTGAGGACATTGTCCTTGAGGAAGCGTTGTTTCTTGTATTGTGCTTTCTTCAGCCTTCGTCCTTCTTCATATTTCCATTTCTCTTCCTCAATGAAGTGAGTGAGAACTTGGCTTTGACCAGGAGTGAGGTTCAACTCCGGCAGAGGCATGTTAGGGTCCTTGTGCCATAAGTCAATGAAGTCGAGGATCAACTTTGGATCCAATAGCAGTGGCACATTGCTGCCTTTGGCTCTAGCGGCCCTGGCTTGCCTGTCTCTGATGATTTCAGCAAGTTCATCATCATCCGCCTCATCATCATCAGAGGGCACTTGGAAAGCGACTTGCTTCTTGTGAGGACTTGGTCGAATACCTCGTCCAACAGTGGCCTTTTTCTTTAGCAGTGAGGGACCAGCTGAGGAAGGTCAAGCAGCTGAGGAGCTTGCAGATGCTCCTAAGGCAATAGAGAAGCCTTGAGTCCTTTGGCACGTGGCAAGATGCACAGGTGCCGAAGATTTTGTCGAAGCAGTTGAAGACTTTGTCAGAGGAGGAGGAGGAGCATACTGAGGAATTGGCTGTGAGGGCTTTGCTAAGGAGCTTGGCCGTGAGGGCATTGAAGGAGAAGCACTGGATTTGTGGGCAGGCTTCTTTGGCATAGCTTTCTTGGGCTTACTACCAGATGCCTTAGCAGCATTAGCAGCAGCAGCAGAATCTTCATTGAATTTCCTCACTGCTTCTTTTGCTTGCTTGGCTAGTTTGGCCTGGCGCCTAGCCCATTCAGTAGCATAGTCCTCACCGCGCTTGAGGCTGGTGGGATCTTCCAGTTGGCCAGGCCTCAATGGAGGTCTTGAGCATGGAGGATTGAGCGTGAATTTCTTCATGTACTTGGGAGTAACATATCTGTACTCCCTCCATTCCCGTGCCCATCTCCTCTCAATTTGTTGTATGCGCACTTTGCGCTGATTCTTGTCCTCCTTGCCAAACTTGGCCTCATCTGGAGTGTAATATCCAGCATATATATCCTCAGGGATTTCAAATGCTGTGTTAACCTCAGACCTTTTCCTCCCTTCCGTGGCTTCTTGTCGGCCATTTTCTTCAGCTGAGGATTAACAACTGAAGTTTCTGAAGATGTATGCAACTTTTCTTCGAGGAACGCTGCAAATGAGTTAAGTTGATGAGAACCTAGTGATTCAGCAGCAGACATTTGTACCTGTGAACAGAGTATAGTTGCGAGGAATTTGGAGAGGTCATATGCATTCTCAAAAGATTTTTTAAAAGAATAGGTTTGAGGAATTTGACTGATGAGTCTTGAAGAATTTCGCTAAGCATTCTTTATCTTAGGTTCCAGAGTTGTACAGATTTGAAAATCCACACAATTGAGGAATCTTGAAGAAAATCATTGCTTAGAGAAACAGATCAAGAACAGATAACATGTGAGGTGTTTAGTGTGTGAAGATTTGAAGAATAAACACCTTTGAAGATTTTTAGAAAAACTCATGAATCAAAATGGGCAATAAAAGTAACTTTTAATTACCCGAAGTGAAGAACACGATGAACTGAGAAGTACTAAGGTGAAGTTCGTCCGTTCAGATCTTCCATGCCCTAACTCGGCAGAGGAAGACGACTACGGCGGCGGCGGAGTGAAGAAATCCGCAACCGGCGCGAGTATGATGGCGACGAGGTCGAGGCAGTGAAGCTCTTCCTCACTGGCGACGATGAAGTAGCGGTAGCGCTAGGGTTTGGGAAGCTCGAGCGGGAGAGAGAGGTCGAGCGGAGTAAAAGTGAAGTGAGGAGAAGACATGGGTATTTATAGCGGCGGTGAAAAACTGTGTGCCCGAGGATTTCGGACGAACGTGCCCCTGGCTCTTCTTATTCATGTGACATGTGTCACCCACGTACTGTGAGGTGGCAATCGTGTAGGATTGTGGGTGAATAGATAAGTATTTGTCGTGAGAAGCGGAATGGTTTGAGCGGCAAAGCCGAAAATTTAGATAAGATAAGTTTTAAGTTACCGTTCGCAATTTCTTCAGCTGTCAAGGACTCAGTGAAGATCTTGAACGAGTTTCAAATCAGAACGCACATGAAGAATTTGTGAATAGACTGGGTTGATTTTAGCATAGAGGGGGAAGGGTCCGATCACATTCACTTAGCTAAAAAGTCAACTTGAAGAAATAGCAATAAGTGAATGTTGTAGAGGACATAAACTCACACACACACACACACACACACACACACACACACACACACACACACATATATATATATATATATATATATATATATTCAACTGAAGACAAACGACAGAAATAGTGAAGACTTGAAAGTTGAAGAATTTGAAAAACTGAGGAATTTCCAAAACCGAGGAAAAACTCAAATTTGAAGATTTTCAACTTTTGTGGTGGCATAACCCACTGTATAAGAAAGTTGGCTTCAGACACCGCGTACAATTGTCGTAGGGCTCTGAGAGTCAATTTCTTCATTAATTTCTTCACACTTAGAGGGTTAGTCTTCATTGATTTAATAAAAACGTTACTTCGTGTGTTGCGCATCTAAGTCATCAAGTCAGCATAAGTGTTAGGATGAGTGTCCATTTCAGAGAACATTCAAAGATTCTAGGATATTTAGCTCACACCGCAACTTGCTAAATCTCTTCTCATCCAAGGGCTTAGTGAAAATATCGGCCAGCTGATCTTCAGTTCTTGCATGGCAGATGGAGATATCGCCCTTCAACACATGATCGCGAAGAAAATGATGATGAATCTGGATGTGCTTTGTCTTCGAGTGCTGAACTGGGTTGCGAGAAATCTTGATAGCGCTCTCATTGTCGCAGTAGAGAGGCACATTCTTCACGTTGATTCCATAGTCCTTGAGAGTTTGCTTCATCCATAATAATTGAGCACAGCATGATCCAGCAGCAATGTACTCAGCTTCTGCAGTGGAGAGAGATACGCAGTTCTGTTTCTTCGAGGACCAACAGACCAAAGATCGTCCGAGGAAATGGCATGTGCCTGACGTTGACTTGCGGTCCACGCGATCGCCAGCATAGTCAGAGTCTGAATATCCAACGAGATCAAATGAAGAGCCCTTGGGATACCATAATCCAAGTGTTGGTGTGTGAGCTAGATATCGAAGAATATGCTTCACAGCCTTATGGTGTGATTCCTTCGGTGTAGCTTGAAATCAGGCACACATGCAAACACTAAGCATAATATCTGGCCTAGATGCACATAGGTACAATAAAGAGCCAATCATGGAGCGGTATACCTTTTGATCGAAGTCTTGACCATTTTCATCAGTGCATAGATGGCCATTTGTGGGCATTGGAATTTTGACCCCTTTGCAATCTTTCATGCCGAATTTCCTCAATACTTCTTTGAGGTATTTCTCCTGCGATATGAATATACCATTGCGTAGTTGACGAATTTGAAGACCTAAAAAGAATTTCAACTCTCCCATCATAGACATTTGATATTCTTCACTCATCATATAGGCAAATTCATCACTATAACGTTGGTCAGTATAGCCAAAGATAATATCATCAACATATATTTGGCACACAAACAGTTCACCATCATAAGATTTAGTGAAAAGAGTTGGGTCGAGTGAACCGGATTTGAAGCCATTCTTCATGAAGAATTCCTTCAAAGTGTCATACCACGCCTGAGGGGCTTGCTTGAGGCCATACAAGGCCTTGTTGAGTCTGAAGACTTTGTTGGGATTCTTTGGATCTTCAAAACTTGGGGGCTGAGCAACATATACTTCTTCCTCAATCTTACCATTGAGGAATGCACTTTTCACATCCATTTGTTGTAAGATAATATTATGATGGTTAGCGTAAGCAAGTAATATGCGAATAGCCTCAAGTCTAGCAATAGGTGCAAAAGTTTCATCGAAATCAATTCCTTCAACCTGTATGTAGCCTTGAGGTACAAGCCATGCCTTATTCCTCACCACAAGGCCATTTTCATCTTGCTTGTTGTGGTGGATCCACTTTGTGCCAATGATGTTGTGCTCGCGAGGATCTGGACGTTTGACCAGTTCCCAGACATTGTTGAGCTCGAACTGATGTAATTCTTCTTGCATAGCCTGAATCCACTCAGGCTCCAGAAATGCTTCATCTACCTTAGTGGGCTCTATGATAGAGACAAAAGCAAAGTGCCCATAAAAGTTAGATAAATGTGAAGATTTTGAGCGAGTGAGAGGACCTGGAGCATCAATTTCATCAATGATCTTCTCAATTTGCACTTCATTAGCGATGCGAGGATGAGTGGGTTGTCTTCGAGGAATTTGATCAGCATTCCCTTAAGGAACATTTTCTTCAGCACCATTTTCTTCAGGTGCGCCACCTCGGTAATCATCACAATCAGGAATGAATTCTTCAGCAGTTTCTTCGGTAGGAATGACATCCTCAGTAGCCTTGAACTTGATAGAATCCTGTGATGCCCCCGATTCAATCGTACACTAATCATGCACGCAAATGTGTACGATCAAGATCAGGGACTCACGTGAAGATATCACAACACAACTCTAAAACATAAATAAGTCATACAAGCATCATAATACAAGCCAGGGGACTCGAGGGCTCGAATACAAGTGCTCGATCATAGACGAGTCAGCGGAAGCAACAATATCTGAGTACAGACATAAGTTTAAACAAGATTGCCTTAAGAAGGCTAGCACAAACTGGATACAGATCGAAAGAGGCGCAGGCCTCCTGCCTGGGATCCTCCTAAACTACTCCTGGTCGTCGTCAATGGCCTGCACGTAGTAGTAGGCACCTCCAGTGTAGTAGGAATCATCGTCGATGGTGGCGTCTAGCTCCAGGGCTCCAGCATCTGGTTGCGACAACCAGGTAAAAGGGAAAGGGGAAAAGAGGGAGAAAAGCAACCGTGAGTACTCATCCAAAGTACTCGCAAGCAAGGATCTACACTACATATGCATGGGTATATGTGTAAAGGGCCATATCGGTGGACTGAACTGCAGAATGCCAGAATAAGAGGGGGATAGCTAATCCTGTCGAAGACTACGCTTCTGGCAGCCTCCGTCTTGCAGCATGTAGAAGAGAGTAGACTGAAGTCCTCCAAGTAGCATCGCATAGCATAATCCTACCCGGCGATCCTCTCCTCGTCGCCCTGTTAGAGAGCGATCACCGGGTTATATCTGGCACTTGGAATGGTGTGTTTTATTAAGTATCCAGTTCTAGTTGTCATAAGGTCAAGGTACAACTCCAAGTCGTCCTGTTACCGAAGATCACGACTATTCGAATAGATTAACTTCCCTGCAGGGGTGCACCACATAACCCAACACGCTCAATCCCATTTGGCCGAACACACTTTATTGGGTCATGCCCGGCCTCGAAAGATCAACACGTCGCAGCCCCACCTAGGCACAACAGAGAGGTCAGCACGCCGGTCTAAATCCTATGCGCACAGGGGTCTGGGCCCATCGCCCATTGCACACCTGCACGTTGCGAGGGTGGCCGGAAGCAGACCTAGCCTCCCTAATACAAGAGCAGGTGTTCCAATCCAATCCGGCGCGCGCCGCTCCGTCGCTGACGGCTGATACCACGACGTCGAGTGCCCATAATTGTTCCCGCGTAGTTGGTTAGTGCGTATAGACCAGTAGCCAGACTCAGATCAAATACCAAGATCTCGTTAAGCGTGTTAAGTATCCGCGAACGCCGACGAGGGCCAGGCCCACCTGTCTCCTAGGTGGTCTCAACCTGCCCTATCGCTCCGCCACAAAGTAACAGTCAGGGGCCATCGGGAACCCAGGCCCACCTCTACCGGGATGGAGCCACCTGTCCTTCCAGCCCCCACATCGGAACCACTTGCGGGTACTCAACGAGCTGACCCGACTTTAGTCACCATCTGTATAGGATATGTATGTATAGTATATACCTGTCATCACCTCCCGAGTGATCACGGCCCGATAGTATAGCAAGGCAGACTAACAAGAATGTAGGGCCAATGATGATAAACTAGCATCCTATACTAGGCATTTAGGATTGCAGGTAAGGTATCAATGACTGTAGCAACAATGGTAGGCTATGCAACAGAATAGGAGTAACCGAACAGTAACATGCTACACTACTCTAATGCAAGCAGTATAGAGAAGAATAGGCGATATCTGGTGATCAAAGGGGGGGCTTGCCTGGTTGCTCTGGCAAGAAGGACGAGTCGTCAACACCGTAGTCGAACTGGGGGTCGCCGGCAGTCTCGGGGTCTATCAGAAAGAAGTAACAGAGAGGGAACACAATAAATAACAGAGCAATCAAAGCATCACAAAGCGTAACAAGGCAATACGCGGTGTTCGGTGTGCCCTAACGCGGTAGTAGGTGATACCAGCGAAAGGGGGAAACATCTGGGAAAGTATCCCCGGTGTTTCGCATTTTCGGACAGATGAACCGGAGGTGAAATGTTGCAGGTTCACTATGCTAGGGACACGTGGCGGACAAACGGCCTGCATATCTGGATTCGTCTTGTCGTTCTGAGCAACTTTCATGTACAAAGTTTTGTCATCCGAGCGACGGTTTATTTATTATTAATTTTTAAAGTTTTAAAATCATTTTATAATTTATTATCATTAAATTAATTCGAAATTAGTATTATTGCATCAGCATGACATCAGCAGTCAACAAAGGTGTTGACTGGTCAAACAGACGCATGGGTCCTGGCTGTCATTGACTGATTAGTTAACTAACAGTTAATTAGGTTAATTAGTGATTAGATTAATCTAATCATGATTACTTAATTAATTAAATTAATTAATTAGTTAATTGGATTTATTTTTAGTATTATTCTTTTTTTAATCTATTATATATATATATATATATATAATCGTTCTGGGGGCTAGGCTCCACATGTCATAGGCCCTAAGGGACATAGCGGGTTCGGGCGCTGGTGAAACGGGGCGGGCTCAGACGCACCTGAACGGGCGCTCGCCCGCAGGAGGATGCAGCGGAACAAGGCCGCAGGGGGGTGCGCGGCCGGCGGCACCGACGGTTGGGCGGCTGCAGCGGGGGGGGGGGGGGGTAGGGCACGGCCCGGGCAAGCGGCGGGGCGTCGAAGGCGAGGGGCAGCAGAGCAGGGGAGGCTGCCACGGTGGGCGCTCACGGGGAGGGGCGCGTGCGAGGCGCGGCCACGGTGGGCGCGCGCGAGACGTCGGTCCAGTCACGGCGCGGGGAGGAGGCCACGGCCACGGGGTAGCATCGGGCGGACGACGAGTGCGGGGAGAGGACGAGAGACTGAGGGCCTCACCGGGGTTGTAGGGGTTCGGGCAGCGGTGCTTGGGGAGGAGGTCGGAGACGACGTTTCGTGGAGGAGGAAGTCCGGCGAGGAGGGGCTTGACGAATCCGGCGAGGGCGGTGACGTGCACGGTCGTCGGGCTGAGGACGTGGACGACGAGGTCCAATGGCGACGGGGTGGCGGCGGCGAGCGATGGGGCGCGGCGTCGGGGTCGGTGATTGGCGAGGCCGCGGCTTCAGGCGATGCCGCACGAGGGAGAGGAGAGGTGCGGAGGAGTCCGAGAGGGGCGGGGCCAGCGCCGGCTGGCGATGGGGTTCCTGGGCGACGGCGAGCCCGAGCCCGATTGGGTTGGGGGAGAGGGAGAGTGGGGGCGTCAGTGGGGGAAAGTGGGAGCGAGTGGGGGTGAGGTTAGGGTTTCGGGGGTTAATGGGGGCGTGGGGGTTGGGTCGGCTGAAGTGACCATCTGGGCCGGCCGGTTGGGTCGGTTGGCCTGGGGGGGGGTCTTTTCTTTTTCTTTTCTTTTTATTTCTTTCCTTTTCTATTTATTTTTAGTTTCCTCTAAGTTTCTGTTTTATAAAAATTACCGCTAGTACCTAAACCTGCATTTATAATCATACTACTGCCATAACAATTATTTACCCAAAACAAAATAGTTTAATATTTAATAAAATCCAATATGTATTTATTTAATTGTTTTAACTACTATTTTAATTACCTAATTGCATTTAAACCTTTTGTTACAATGTGGTTTCTCCACCATTACTAATTATACATTATTTGGCCCACTCCGAACATTCTTGTTTTAATGTTTGAAAACTTTTGTTGTTTGACATATTTTGAATTTGACTTTGAATCGTTTTTGAACCATTGCGAGATCAACAACAGTAACCGAGGTGACGTGGCATCATTAACGTGTGATTACTGTAGCTTAATTATCCGGGCGTCACAATTCTCCTCCACTACAAGAAATCTCGTCCCGAGATTTAGGAGCGGTTATAAGGGGGAAGGGATCTGGTTACGAAATTCTAACGATTCTTCTCAGTCTTGGTTGCTCTTCTCGAAGAGGTCAATCCATTACATTGTTGTCTTCATTTCTCTGCTTCAACTCATCATGACGAAGCCGTCACCCTTTCTTCAGGATCTTCGTCGTACTTAGGGAAAGTTAAGTGGAAAAACTCAGGAAGGACAGAGTTCAACACACGTTAGGTACCTAGGGGCTATCTCGGTGAATGAGGTATAGAGGCACCTCTCGAGTTGACATTCAAGAAAGTCATCGAGAGTAGAGTAAGAAGGTGTAAATAGAAGTTCCAAGCAGATAGGCAATCGTTCGTTGCCTGAATCGGAATGTGAGAGTGGTTAAGACCTATGGGAATAAGTGTTGGGTCTAACAGAATTGATGATCTCACAGAAGGTGGCTCATGAATTACTTACGAGGCCACGCGCGAGGAATAACCTTAGGAACAGGGGGTTTACAGTGGAGTCAGTTTTTGATCCTGTGGAACGGTGGGTTATGGGCCCACCATGCGGTTAAAAGTAGGAAGGGTGCTGGCATCTAGTACGGACATGATAATAAGTCATGTCAGAGGATAGCTTGTCAGTTATGTCGGCAACAACATCGGTACCAAGGGCGGGGGACAAAGAGAACCATTTTCCTGCTCGTTGAATGAGGCGGACCAGTAGGCAAAGTTCTCGTCCATCGGTGGTTACCGGAATGTCATCAATCAAAAGTAACAGGGTCCTTCTGACAGAATTGTACACTGAGGTGTTTACAAAAGCAGGAGAATATTACTGCTTAGATCATATAGATCACAAGAAAGGTTAAACCAAATAATGGAGAGGAAAATATGATTATGAGGTTTAAGCAGAACAATGGAAAGGAAAATGTGTTTAAACACATATTTCAAGGGTATATCCTTCCCAAGGACAAGTAGAACATGATATCCATGACATGATATAATGTAGAAAACTCTTTAGGTAAGGGGAGAGAAATTTCATGCCATTACACATACAACGGTGTTTGGATAATTGATAAAGAAAGTTTAGCATTATGCTTCAAATGTTCTTATTGAAATTCGGAGTACCACAGACATGCTTCAAAATAGCATTGACATGGTCATCAGGTGAAGATTAGACTTTGGAAACACAAAGGATCCATCAGGAACAACTTGTAGAATAAGTCTTACTATTTCCTCATGGAAGAATAGTTATCCTTGAAAAAGAAATTATAATGATAGGTCCTCCAGCCAGGGGGGCTAGGCATGACATCATAATACTGGGTCATCAAAGGACCAACATCATAACTCCTGGAAAGTTGTCCCAACCATCATATCTGACCGAGATTCAGATCCGCTTGGTGTCATGATACCTCAGACTCAGGATGTCCGAGGAGAAAAGGTGCAACACAAATCGATGAAATGACATTGCAAGATTCTCGGGAAATGAACTATGGAAGCGAGTTCCGAAACAAGAGTTCATCATTAAATCAAGAAGAGGATGAGGAGGTGACTGATGGACTCAGCGATAATTCATCAAGGTATCCAAAAGATGGATCTCCACAATTATGTGGATAAGGAGATAACATTTGTCATATCAAATGATATAAGGAAGTAAGCTCGAGGAAAACATACACAATTAAACATTGGTTGAAAGGTGCGCCCGAAATATGGGTTGGGTTGCACGACCAATGTCAGAATGGTGATTCAATAATTAATAGTCTAAGAATGAACGACCGACCATTAACTTCGAAGCAATAGGGTTGCTAGAAGTGCAAAATCCAAACAACACCGTTCACCTGTTGGTACCCCGGTTGGAATCAACATGAGGACCAAGAAAGAATGATGATGGTGAGAAGTATCACTATACCAAGAATTCTTAAGAGGTGGAGTAATCCTCACGACATTCTTGACATAAAAGATGGTAACACTCCAAGGTAAGGAAGAATAAATGCTGGATAGCAAGGAACTCAAGGTCAAACACAAAACACGAACACGTTTGTGTTGGCGGGAAGGCAATAAAGTGGCCGATGATAACACAACTCATCGAGGGCAAGGATGGCATTTCTCTTCATGAATCCGGTTGATATCCTGGAAGAGCTCATAAGGTTGATGATGATCACGACACATTTGTCGAGAGATTTCATGAAGATGTAATCAATCAGCAACGACATCAAGTCAGAGGAATGACGAAGCAAGAGGTTATTGGTACCATAGTTACGACACAAACTCGAACTCAAGCTTGTGGTTTAAGGTGAAAGGGTATGACGAGGATAATCGATGTAAGGTTAGCTATCGTCGCAAATTTTGCTACGGGAAGACGGACCAGGTAGCACAGTTAAAATCAACACGAATAGATATAGCAGAGCTGGCTAGAATGACATGATCAGGTACAAACTCATACTTAAAGAAGATTACTGAAGAGTTGTTGAACCGTAGTGCGGACTCGGTTCAGTTATCGGTGTCTTGGAGTGTTTAATAACTCAGAGCCCGTGAAAAATTGGAATCCGTGAGAATGTAGTACTTGATGAAGAACTCATAAGAGGTTATGCAGTTCCATGATAATCTCGAGATACCAGGGCATAATACTCGATGACAGATCAAAGTAGAGGTTGGAGTGGGGTATTGCTCTGCAGAAGACAAGTGCTTAAACTTGCACGAGAAATGGTATTTAAAGGAGAACATGGTCGGAACCACGATTGGAAAAGGCCATATCCCAGATATAAGATGAACTTATACCAAGGGAATAATTAATTTTAAACGAAGCTTCGACGAGAAGATCTACATCGTGTCTATGGGCATGAACACAAAGTTCAAGGTCGACTCCCACTTCTCCAACGCATAACCTTTCATTTTCTTCTCGCGTTTGATGAAGTTTTAGTGTTGAAATTCTATCTTGGTAAAATACCAGAATAGAATGACTCGTGAAAACTTTCGAGTTCACACATATTAAGGAAGGCATAGGTTCAAGCCATCGGGGCTTCTTAGAACATATACCATGAACTTCAGGAGTAAATAACACAAGCTCAAAAGTAGAGCATGGTTGACAAAACAAAGGATACAATTAACCGAAGGCATTATGTATCAGGGAAAGAACTTCTTGAGGTTTTGTATACGAAGAACACTGTCGGATGATATTTCAACAAAGGATCCGACGGTCCATAGCGAAGCTGATGTGAGTACTGGCACACAACCAGAGGAAGAAACAATGCGAAGGCATTGGATTATAGAAGTAACTGGATAATTCAAAGCTCAATGCAAAGGAATTATGATTTCAAATTCAAGGGATCAGAAACAAACGCTCTGATTAAGGATGGATAAGCTGAATAGACTTAGGGGTACAATCGACGACAATTTAATTGGTTGAGAACCAACTCATGTCCAAACTGACATTGAGCCGGAAGGATGAATTCTAGGATTCGATTGAGGAATGCAAGCATCCTCAACATATTGAATCAACAGACTTAAAATGATAAAGTCAAGGGATGCCAATAGGATTACGAGACTTATGGGATTAACCATAAAAGAAAGTAAGAATTTCAAGAGCAATAGGCTGCTCAGGAATTTCAGAAGATCAAATGGTATTTCGAAGTCTTTTGCAAAACACTTGATCAGTGGGGTTGAGCGGATACTTGGTAAGTGCGAGGAATTATCCGCAGGGGGTATTCATGTGGCAAGAACTGCAAGGTAGTAGGCAGAAAGTATTCTCGAAACAATAGAGAGAATTACGGGGTATCTTGTAATAACAAGATCAACGGGGTTGAAAGGAAAAGCGCATGTAGTTATCTATAATAATATAACAGTGGCAGGGAATAGCAACAAGAGGTGAGCATAAAGTCTTGAGAGAACATCTCTTCGGAATCCTTCGGTGCACCAAGTAATCATCTGGAGTGAGGTGCTCTCCAGGAAGAAGTAATTACGAGAACCTAGAGTTAGCGTTGGTAAAATCATTTAACCCGAATAGAAGAGAGATCAGAATCCCGGAGTATAGATGAGGAATAAAAGATCCTAATACCACCCAATGGCAACATGGGGCCGTAAGCCGCACAACCATGTTAGTAAAAGTTCTGTAAAGTCTAGACTCGACTTCGGCCAAAGAGTGTGGAAGGGGGATTCCTACAGGCAGTCGGCTCTGATACCAACTTGTGACACCCCCGATTCAATCGTACACTAATCATGCACGCAAATGTGTACGATCAAGATCAGGGACTCACGTGAAGATATCACAACACAACTCTAAAACATAAATAAGTCATACAAGCATCATAATACAAGCCAGGGGCCTCGAGGGCTCGAATACAAGTGCTCGATCATAGACGAGTCAGCAGAAGCAACAATATCTGAGTACAGACATAAGTTTAAACAAGATTGCCTTAAGAAGGCTAGCACAAACTGGATACAGATTGAAAGAGGCGCATGCCTCCTGCCTGGGATCCTCCTAAACTACTCCTGGTCGTCGTCAGCGGCCTGCACGTAGTAGTAGGCACCTCCAGTGTAGTAAGAATCATCGTCGATGGTGGCGTCTGGCTCCAGGGCTCCAGCATCTGGTTGCGAAAATCAGGTAAAAGGGAAAGGGGAAAAGAGGGTGAAAAGCAACCGTGAGTACTCATCCAAAGTACTCGCAAGCAAGGAGCTACACTACATATGCATGGGTAGATGTGTAAAGGGCCATATCGGTGGACTGAACTGCAGAATGCCAGAATAAGAGGGGGATAGCTAATCCTGTCGAAGACTACGCTTCTGGCAGCCTCCGTCTTGCAGCATGTAGAAGAGAGTAGACTGAAGTCCTCCAAGTAGCATCGCATAGCATAATCCTACCCGGCGATCCTCTCCTCGTCGCCCTGTTAGAGAGCGATCACCGGGTTGTATCTGGTACTTGGAAGGGTGTGTTTTATTAAGTATCCGGTTCTAGTTGTCATAAGGTCAAGGTACAACTCCAAGTCGTCCTGTTACCGAAGATCACGACTATTCGAATAGATTAACTTCCCTGCAGGGGTGCACCACATAACCCAACACGCTCGATCCCATTTGGCCGGACACACTTTACTGGGTCATGCCCGGCCTCGAAAGATCAACACGTCGCAGCCCCACCTAGGCACAAAAAGAGGTCAGCACGCCGGTCTAAATCCTATGCGCACGGTCTGGGCCCATCGCCCATTGCACACCTGCACGTTGCGAGGGCGGCCAGAAGCAGACCTAGCCTCCCTAATACAAGAGCAGGCTTTCCAATCCAATCCGGCGCGCACCGCTCCGTCGCTGATGTCAAGAAGGCTTCGGCTGATACCACGATGTCGAGTGCCCATAACTGTTCCCGCGTAGTTGGTTAGTGCGTATAGGCCAGTAGCCAGACTCAGATCAAATACCAAGATCTCGTTAAGCGTGTTAAGTATCCACGAACGCCGACCAGGGCCAGGCCCACCTGTCTTTTAGGTGGTCTCAACCTGCCCTGTCGCTCCACCACAAAGTAACAGTCAGGGGCCGTCGGGAACCCAGGCCCACCTCTACCGGGATGGAGCCACCTGTCCTTCCAGCCCCCACATTGGAACCACTTGCGGGTACTCAACGAGCTGACCCGACTTTAGTCACCATCTGTATAGGATATGTATGTATAGTATATACCCGTGATCACCTCCCAAGTGATCACGGCCCGATAGTATAGCAAGGCAGACTGACAAGAATGTAGGGCCAATGATGATAAACTAGCATCCTATACTAGGCATTTAGGATTGTAGGTAAGGTATCAATGACTGTAGCAACAATGACAGGCTATGCAACAGAATAGGAGTAACCGAACAGTAACATGCTACACTACTCTAATGCAAGCAGTATAGAGAAGAATAGGCGATATCTGGTGATCAAAGGGGGGGCTTGCCTGGTTGCTCTGGCAAGAAGGACGAGTCGTCAACACCGTAGTCGAACTGGGGGTCGCTGGCAATCTTGGGGTCTATCACAAAGAAGTAACGGAGAGGGAACACAATAAATAACAGAGCAATCAAAGCATCACAAAGCGTAACAAGGCAATACGCGGTGTTCGGTGTGCCCTAACGCGGTAGTAGGTGATACCGGCGAAAGGGGGAAACATCCGGGAAAGTATCCCCGGTGTTTCGCATTTTCGGACAGATGAACCGGAGGTGAAATGTTGCAGGTTCACTATGCTAGGGACGCGTGGCAGACAAACGGGTTGCGTATCTGGATTCGCCTCGTCGTTCTGAGCAACTTTCATGTACAAAGTTTTTTCATCCGAGCGACGGTTTATTTATTATTAATTTTTAAAGTTTTAAAATCATTTTCTAATTTATTATCATTAAATTAATTCGAAATTAGTATTATTGCATCAGCATGACATCAGCAGTCAACAGAGGTGTTGACTGGTTAAACAGACGCATGGGTCCCGGCTGTCATTGACTGATTAGTTAACTAAAAGTTAATTAGGTTAATTAGTGATTAGATTAATCTAATTATGATTAATTAATTAAATAAATTAATTAATTAGTTAATTGCATTTATTTTTAGTATTATTCTTTTTTTAAATCTCTTTATATATATATATATAATCGTTCTGGGGGCTAGGCCCCACATGTCATAGGCCCTAAGGGACATAGCGGGTTCGGGCGCTGGTGAAACGGGGCAGGCGCAGACGCACCTGAACGGGCGCTCGCCCGCAGGAGGATGCAGCGGAACAAGGCCGCAGGGGGGCGCGCGGCCGGCGGCACCGACGATTGGGCGGCTGCAGCGGGGGGGTAGGGCACGGCCCAGGCAAGCGGCGGGGCGTCGAAGACGAGGGGCAGCAGAGCAGGGGAGGCTGCCACGGTGGGCGCTCACGGGGAGGGGCGCGTGCGAGGCGCGGCCACGGTGGGCGCGTGCGAGACGTCGTCCAGTCGCAGCGCGGGGAGGAGGCCACGGCCACGGGGTAGCATCGGGCGGACGGCGAGTGCGGGAAGAGGACGAGAGACCGAGGGCCTCACCGGGGTTGTAGGGGTTCGGGCAGCGGTGCTTGGGGAGGAGGTCGGAGACGATGTTTCGTGGAGGAGGCAGTCCGGCGAGGAGGGGCTTGACGAATCCGGCGAGGGTGGTGACGTGCGCGGTCGTCGGGCTGAGGACGTGGATGACGAGGTCCAACGGCGACGGGGTGGCGACGGCGAGCGATGGGGCGCGGCGTCGGGGTCAGTGATTGGCGAGGCCGTGGCTTCAGGCGATGCCGCACGAGGGAGAGGAGGGGTGCGGAGGAGTCCGAGAGGGGCGGGGCCGGCGCCGGCTGGCGATGGGGTTCCTGGGCGACGGCGAGCCCGAGCCCGATTGGATCGGGGGAGAGGGAGAGTGGGGGCGTCAGTGGGGGAAAGTGGGAGCGAGTGGGGGTGAGGTTAGGGTTTTGGGGGTTAATGGGGCGTGGGGGTTGGGCCGACTGAAGTGACCATCTGGGCCGGCTGGTTGGGTCGGTTGGCTTGGGGGGGGGGGGTCTTTTCTTTTTCTTTTTCTTTTTTTCCTTTTCTATTTATTTTTAGTTTCCTCTAAGTTTCTGTTTTATAAAAATTACCGCTAGTACCTAAACCTGCATTTATAATCATACTACTGCCACAACAATTATTTACCCAAAACAAAATAGTTTAATATTTAATAAAATCCAATATGTATTTATTTAATTGTTTTAACTACTGTTTTAATTACCTAATTGCATTTAAACGTTTTGTAACAATGTGGTTTCTCCACCATTACTAATTATACATTATTTGGCCCACTCCGAACATTCTTGTTTTAATGTTTGAAAACTTTTGTTGTTTGACATATTTTGAATTTGACTTTGAATCGTTTTTGAACCATTGCGAGATCAACAACAGTAACCGAGGTGACGTGGCATCATTAACGTGTGATTACTGTAGCGTAATTATCCGAGCGTCACAAATCATGTTGATGACATGGCACGTAGTATCAATTGCCTCAATCCAGAAGCGACAAGGCATCTTGTATTCATCAAGCATAGTGCGACCCATTTCAGTGAGGGTTCTGTTCTTGCGCTCCACGACGCCATTCTGCTGAGGAGTATAAGGAGCAGATAACTCATGAGTAATACCAAGTTCATCAAGATAGCCATCAAGATCGGAATTCTTGAACTCGGTCCCATTGTCAGTTCTGATGTGCTTGATTTTCACACCAAAGTTGGTTGAAGCCCTCGAGGAAAATCGTTTGAAGATTTCCTGCACTTCATGTTTGTAAGTGACAATGTGTACCCATGTGTAACGAGAATAGTCATCAACAATAACAAAGCCATATAGAGATGCATCATTTGAAATAGCAGAATAATGATTAGGACCGAAAAGATCCATGTGAAGCAATTCAAATGGTCGAGTGGTGGTCATGATAGTCTTCGCTGGATGCTTGGCCTTTGTCATCTTTCCAGCTTCACAAGCTCCGCATAAGTGATCCTTGAGGAATTTGACATTCTCAATGCCAATGGCATGCTTCTTCTTCGCAAGCGTATGCAGATTCCTCATGCCAGCATGACCAAGTCGTCGATGCCATAGTCAGCCTTCTGAAGCTTTTGCAAGTAAGCACACAGCTAGTTGTGGTCCTGTAGAGAAATCAACAATATACAGATCTCCTCCCCTAAAGCCTTCGAAGACTTTGGAATGGTCAGCTTCCATGATCACAACACAATGATATCTTCCAAAGACAACAACCATATCGAGATCACAAAGCATTGAGACAGACATGAGGTTGTATCCTAAGGACTCGACAAGCATGACTTTGTCCATGTGTCGATCCTTTGAGATCGCAACCTTACCTAGACCCAATACCTGACTTTTGCCTTTGTCAGCAAAGATGATATGCTTCAGATGTGACGGTGATAAAGGAGGATCCATCAATAGATTCTTGTCACCTGTCATGTGGTTTGTACATCCACTATCGAGGACCCACTCGTTTGCTTTTGGCTGATCATCCTGCAGATGAATTAGTGCAACTTACGGACTCATATACTTCATCAGTGAAGAATATGACATAGATATCATCAGTTCACTTTCATCAAGCAATAGCACAGATAAACAGTATGAGGACGTGAGAAATGAAAATTCATTTCTTCATGATTAGCCTGCGTCCTTTCAGGCATAGTTCAGGTCTCCAGCAAATTCTTCAGACGTTTTGAGCACGTCTAGAGACCTGACTCTGCATAAGAGATTAGTTCTTTTTCTTCACCACCCACATCTGAAGGGGTGGCAAAGAGTTCAAAACTCTGCGAGCACCATATGAGAAAGGTGGCATAGAAGCTAGTCCGCTTTGTTTCACATAAGAGGGGTTAGGGTAAGCATATGAATAAGCAGAGAAACTCTTCGAGGACTTATGAACATAATGATTTGAAGAATAATGCGCATATTCATAGCCCTTAGCTCTACCCTGCAAAACAGAAAGGTTAGCACGATGATGATCATATGAGGACTTTGATCCATTTCAGGAATTTGATCCACGTGAAGAATTAGGTCCATATGAAGAATTAGATCTGGGGTTCCTGTTCTTCACAGGTGGTGTCATGAGGACATTCACCTGAAGACTTTCAAGATAACTTTTGGGAACCCAGATGTTCTTCATAGGTGAACCATTCCTGCAGTTAGTGCCAACATATCTAGCAAATACTTCACTATTCTGATTTTTGAACAATTTATAGTTGGAGTCAAATGACTCATCAGAGGAATGAGAAGATTCACATGTAAAGCCAGATAAGTTAGATGGATCAACTGGAGGTCCCTTTGCAGCAACCCATGAGGTCTCGGGGTACTGCTTAGGTTTCCAATATGTTCCATCAGCATTGAGTTTCCTCTCAAAGGCAATACCCTCTTTCCTAGGGTTTCTGTTGAGGATCTGCTTTTTGAGCACATCACAAAGAATCTGATGCCCTTTGAGACTTTTGTACATGTCTATCGTGTATAATTCCTTCAGCCCTGCATCATTAGTAGTACTAGCAATGTCCTCAGATGAGGAAATTGTGATAGCAGAGACAGGTGAAAAATTTGTAACATTTGAAGCATTTGAACATTCAGGTGAAGAATTAGCAGATTCACGTTCAATGCACTTTAGACATGGGGGAACAAATTCTTCCTGAGTAGCGCTGATTTGTTGAGCAAGTAATGAATCGCGCTCCTTCTGAAGATCTTCATAACTCACTCTTAGCTTCTCAAGATCTTGTTTTCTTTGAAGAATTTCAAGAGAAAGCTTCTCATGGCCAGATAAGAGAGTGTTATGATGACCTTGAAGGTCGTCAGACTTGGAATGGAGTCCTTGAAGACTTTCAGCCAAGGCTTTTGACTGATCCATTTCTTCACCCAACATATCATCGCTCTTGTTTAGCATGTATTGAACTTTTTCCAAATCTCTTTGTTGTTTAGTGGCAAGGGAAGCAAGTTTGACATAGCTAGGTCCAAATTCATCACCTAATTCATCATCACTAGATTCGGAAAGGTAGCATTCAGTTACCTTGGCACCCTCTGCCACGAGGCACGGTGAAGAGGATGATGATTCAGGTGCGAAAGTCATCTCTTTGAGAGAATCCTTGTAATCCTCAAACCAAGGATCATGTAGAGTGTGATGACCTTCATATACCTCAGATAGCCGGTCCCAGATTAGCCTCGCGTGATTGAGGTGCATGACATTCCTGACCTGATTTCGGGATAGACTTGAGCAGATGACATCCTTCGCTGTGAGGTTTAGTAGTGTGTACTTGCGAATGTCATCAGCCTCAGCCATCTTACATAAATCGGCAAGACTGATCTCGGTGACGGTCCATAGTTCGCTGTCCATAGCCATGAGTCGCTTCTTCATCATGGCCTTCCACCGAGGATACTCATGACCGTCAAAGATGGGGCAGGAAATGCTCCTCAATCCTGTAGTCGACATAACTAGAACTCCAGGTGGTTAAACCAAAATCACACAGAACAAGGGAGTGCCTCGCTCTGATACCAATTGAAAGTGCGTTATATCGACTAGAGGGGGGTGAATAGGCGATTTTTATGAATTCTTCACTGAGGAATTTGTTGGTGAGGAAATTCCTAAATGAAGAACTACTTGCAGCGGAATAAGTACTCAGAAAGGAACATAACAGAACACAGGTGTTGGTGTCAAAACCGGCGGATCTCGAGTAGGGGGTCCCGAACTGTGCGTTTAGGCGGATGGTAACAAGAGACAAGGGACACGATGTTTTTACCCAGGTTCGGGCCCTCTCGATGGAGGTAAAACCCTACTCCTGCTTGATTAATATTGATGATATGGGTAGTACAAGAGTGGATCTACCACGAGAGCAGAGAGGCTAAACCCTAGAAGCTAGCCTATGGTATGATTGTTGTTCATCCTACGGACTAAAACTCTCCGGTTTATATAGACACCGGAGAGGGCTAGGGCTACACAGAGTTGGTTACAATGGGAGGAGATCTTCATATCGTATCGCCAAGCTTGCCTTCCACGCCAAGGAAAGTCCCATACAGACACGGGACGGAGTCTTCAATCTTGTATCCTCATAGTCCGGGAGTCCGACCAAAGGTCATAGTCCGGCCATCCGGACACTCCCTAATCCAGGACTCCCTCAGTAGCCCCCGAACCAGGCTTCAATGACGATTAGTCCGACGCGCAAGTTTTTCTTCGGCATTGCAAGGCGGGTTCCTCCTCCGAATACTTCATAGAAGATGTTGAACACAAGGATAGTGTCCGGCTCTGCAAAAATAAGTTCCACATACCACCGTAGAGAGAATAATATCCGCACAAATTTAATTTGTTGACGTATTCCGCATCGTGACATCACGCCACGGCCAAGACTTTATTCGAATTGTTTTACTGTTCCACCTCAGTGCGTTTAGCGAGGCGGTTTCTTTGGCACGTCTTGTCAAAGCAGAGATCGTGTCCCCTTATTCCAGGATTCTCATCAATACGGGCGTGGGTAACCCAACCGTGCCTTTGGTATGACTCCATAATTGAAAGCGAGTCCCAAACGGTTACGGGGAGGGCTCTTGGTATTCAACTCCTTTATAAAGAGACCAAGGCTCGACTCCTTTCTTTTTAATCCAATCGAATCCGCCCCTTGCTTTGAGTTCCAACACCCAAAGCTCTAGTTTTAGGCGCTTCGGACCTTTGACGATGCCCGGCTCCGACCTTCAAGGCCTATGGATGCCTTCCTCCGTTACGGAAGAAGATGTGCGAAAGCTGAGAGATGCCAGGTATCTAACCGGTGAAATCGCGCATAGGCTGCCTGCTCAAGGGCAGGCCATTCCCACTCCCCAGCCCGGTGAGAGCGTGGTGTTCACATCTCACTTCCTTCGGGGGCTAGGCTTCCTGATTGATCCCTTCGTGAGGGGGCTTATGTTTTATTACGGGCTGGAGTTCCACGACTTAGCTCCGGAGTCCATCCTCCAAATCTCATCATTCATTGTCGTGTGTGAGGCCTTCCTCTATATTACTCCTCACTTCGGATTGTGGCTTAGAACCTTCAAGGTGGAACCGAAGATGATTGAGGGGCAGCACGCTGAGTGCGAAGGAGCTATAATAAGCAAGATGGCCGACGCTCCATGGCCCGAGGGCTCTTTTCAAGAGGAGTTCGGCTTATGGCAATGGAGCTGGTTTTACATCACAGCCCCCAGGGGCACCACATGGGTGGCACCACCTGCTTTCCGCTCGGGTCCCCCACCATGGCGAGCATCGTGGGTCAATGAAGGGCTTATTTGGGGGCCGTCCAAAGACGTGCCCCTACTGCAGGACCGCATTCGGGATCTCCTGGAAAGAGATATTAACTTGACCGTAGTGGCGCAAGTTATGCTGATTCGCTGCATGCTGCCTTGCAAACATCGCCCTCTCCGCCTGTGGGAATTTAATCCGGAGGGACCGCGAGTCCTCCAACATTTTATGGGCGCGACACCCGTGGAGATGTACAAATTGTTCTTCGGATCACAAGCAAGGTGTCCGGATTTGTCCGAGGATGCAGGTCTGAGCTGCAATCGCCCAGATGCTAAGGTAAGTAGCCCCGTATTTGGACACACCATCCATATTTTCATCATAAAGTTGCCCTTTAACAGAGCTATCCTTTGAACAGGAGTGGATAGTGAAGGCAAAGCTTATCAGGTGTCCAGCCCCCCTGCCCGAGACCGCGCCGAATCCCATGCTAACCAGGATGCTGGAGGTCGTGCTTTTGGCAGAAGGCGAAGGGGGGAACCAAGGAGCTACCGCCTTCGCGAAGGAGGCTGTTAGGAAGGGAAGAATGGAAAATTCCCCCGACTAGGGAAAGAAAACGGCTGCCTCTGAAGACCCGGAGGTGATGGCCTCAAAACGGGGGAAGAAATCTTCACCAGAGGGTTCGGCACCGGAGAACGCCCCGGCCGAATTGTGCCCTCAAGGGGACCCGCTCTCCCCCAATCCGTAAGTGAAGGGAGGGGTTCCATAATGAATGACATTCCTGTTTTATTTCTGAGGAAGATAACCAAAATATTACCTTGCAGTTCGGATCTCAACCCTTCTCAACAGAGCTCATCTTCAGGGGATCTTTGTCCAGAGATGATAGAGAGAGAAACGCCTCCCCTTGTTGCACCGTCTCACGAGGCAGGCGACCCCGAGGTGTCATCTCGGAGGGTTTTTCCAAGTCCGGACCCTGGAAAAGGTCGTCAGGCTAGTCCGACACCCTCTGGTGCGCGGTCGGAGGGGCTGAAGGATCTGCTTGGGAGGGCATCCATCTCAGAAGAACACCGTATGTTGATGAATACGGTGATTGGAAGGATTTCATCCGCAGAAAGCGGATTGTATGAGGCTGCCAGGAGTTTACTAACAGGCTTTGAGGTACGTAAAAAGGTGTACCTTTTGGTAGAGCCGCATATTAAATGCGCCCTGTATAAATAGTAGCCCCTGAGACTCTATGTGTCGTCAAGAGTGACGGCGCGCAGAGGATCATAACCCCAGGTATAATATGTCACCTATTTTATGAAGGTGGCGAGGCATTCGGTGGCTAGCCGGACTGATGAATCTGCCGAGCTAAAGCGGCAACTTGACGTGGCGGATGCCAACATCGCGCTTGTGAATAAGCGGCTAGATGAGGCACAAGGTATGTTCCAAAGACATTTGATAAGAGGAGTTTGGTGCGCGTGCCTTATAAGATATGTGCTTGATGCAGATAGTGTTGCTGCCGTGGAGAACCTTCGGGCGGAACTTGCCCGAGCCATGGAGCAAGCAAGGAAAAGTGATGCGGTTGCTGTGAAGGCGGCTAAAGAGCTAAAAGTCGAACTGGCTGCTCACTGCCAGAGCAAGAGAGTAATGGCCGAGATGGCTATAAAATTGAAGGATGCTGCTGACCGCTATAAATTTCTTGAACAAGGAGATAAGGAGGCTCAAAAGGATCTTGAAAAGATCACTGCCGAGGCCAAGGATACTCGCTCTGCAATGAGAGCTATGAAGGAGGAGCTGCGTCAGGCCGGAGATATCATGGCTGGAAAGCCCTATATGTTGCGGATGAAGTTCGGAGACCCCAAGTATGCTCCATTAGACCGACAATGGAGTGTGGAAAACACTTATCTGGATTTGGCAGCTAGTGCGGCAGACGCGACCAAACACTTCCGCGGCCGAGGTGACCATGGATTGGAAGAGCTTTTTTGGTCACAGTTCCACAATCCAGAACGCCCACTTCCGGTATCCGACCGTTTGGCCGCCTGGGCGGAGCTGAACAGGTTATCCGGACTTGCCATGAGGTATGTTGCGAGTCGTCTGTGGCCGGTGAAGCTGGAGCCGAAGAGTTATTTTGGCTTGGTGCAGCAGTTCCTTGGTTCGGTGCCGCATGCTGATGCAATGAAGAGGTCGGCGTGCATAGAGGGTGCACAGATGGCTCTTGCCCATGTCAAAACATACTGGGCGGATATGAAGGTCAGTGTTGTTGCATCCCGGGATTCGGACGAAAGCCGAGTACCTGCCAAGCACTACTTTGAGTAAGTTCTTCATGGTGCTCATTTAATAGAGTCGCAGTGCTCGAAGGATGTTGTGTTCGAATAGCATGTACTACTGTAAAACGAATATTTTGATAGAATATAAAGGCTTTTTATACTTGTGCTTGCAAGAATTATGATGCCTCCTGTGCGGCCGTTTAATGTATATGTGTATATAACCTAAAAGATGGCAGTCGTTGGCTTCAGCCCCCACGCATAGAATGCGGGGGTGTTTGCAAAAGGCGCCTTTTCATACTTAATCCAACATCTTGGTCCTATAAAGGAGGTGGTGGTGCGGCGAACTAGTCAACCGGACTATAATGCTTTATCACTTTCACTTAGCCATAGGAGTTTGACAGTGGGGCTACTGAATAGCCCCTAGGGGCACCGCGCTCACCTGAATTCGGGGCGTGAGTGTGCCTGACCGATAAGCGGCCCTTCGTTAATGCGGAGGAATCCTAAAGATTCTGAGAGTCATCGAGTGGTTGACCAGTCTCTTGCTATATCACGACAGTCAGTTTTTGGCTTTCTCTACTGAGCTGCTCGCCTGGCCGAACACGGGCACAATCACAGTAGTTCTCATGGTGCCGCGTTAGCCGATATAACAGAACGTAAGGCAGCAAAACACAAGAGCCGGGCAAACCCAACATTTGACCAAAGACATGATTCAGAGCTGATGCATATAAGGCCAAACTCGTGACGCCGAACACTCCCTAAGGTATTCGGTCTTTATGAAGACAGGCCGAAATAGAGCCCTTGGTAAAAAAGCCCCTGGTGTCCAGGTACGCGCAAAATTCTGGCGTGGCCACATGCCAAGACGCTAGCCTCCTCCTCGGTTATAGCGAAAACCGGGGGATGTTGTCAACAAGAGACAGTAAAAAAGGTTTACGCAGGGTCTTAATCTGAAAAGAATCCTTGAAACGGGTCCCTACTGCACGTCTGCGCCTGTGTCTCCATTGTGCCGTATCCTGGACGGGCGTAGCACGATGTTTGTCTGCGAAAGAGAGGAACTTAGTAAAAAATAAGCGTGCGAGAAATCTATATTAAAATAAAAAAATATAGTTGGAGCAAGAATTGAGCCGTATTGTCTCCTGGCGTGAACACGCGGAGCCCCTTGTACAGGGTTATGCGGCTATTAAGCCTATGTACATTTACGCCGGACTCGTCGAGCCGTGTCCGGGATGGTAGGGCTGGATTAGTGTGCGGCTGTCCAGGCGGCCGCACCTTTACCCATACTTTGGGGGTCAATTGATATTCCCCTGTAATGAGATGATGCCTCGTGGGCCGGGCATTTTAAGTGTAAGGGATGCATAATGCGGTATTGCGATAAAGCGGGCGAAAGCTTCACGTCCCAGTAGCGCTTGATAGCGACTTACGAATGGGGCGATGTGGAATGTTAGCTTTTCGCTTCAGAAGTTGTCGGGTGAGCCGAGCGTGACTTCTAACGAAAGGGAACCCATACTCTGGGTATCTGGAATTGGCGTGACTCCTTGAAAGGAAGTGTTGCCATGGCGGATTATAGCTGGGTTTACCCCTAGTTTGCGTATTGTGTCCTGATATAACAGGTTTAAGTCACTGCCGCCGTCCATAAGGACTTTTGTAAATTGGAGTCCGTCAATAATCGGATTCAAGACCAAGGCAGTCCAACCTGCGTTCCGGGCTCCTCTGGAGTAATCCTGATGATGAAAGGTGATTGGTTGTAACAACTAGTGACGGTGCTCCTCTGGGGTTGGCCATGGCGCGTGTCTTTGTAAGCGCCGCTCTATTTTTCCCTTTTGTCATCTGAAGTGAATTTACTGTTTTGACTTCTTGTGGGAACTTCTTTTGTTCTCCGGTGTTTTGCTTGTGGGGTGCGTCGTCATCCTCGCTTGGTGTGTCGAGCCCCTTGTGTTCTGCGTTGAGTTTGCCGGACTGCTTGAAGACCCAACAATCGTTGTGGGTATGGTTTGCAGGTCTCCCAGGAGTACTGTGGATTTGACATATTTTGTCCAGGATTTTGTAGAGGTTAGACAGCTCGTCCCTGTCATCTTTGGGTGGCGGCTTTTTCTGATTTTGCCGAGAGCTTTTGAATCCGGCGTTGACTGCCGTGCTCATCGGGTTGTTATCCTTGATTCGGCGTTGTTCTTTGTTGCGGCGCGGCTTCCCGTTTCCATCTCTGAGCTTGGATGTGCTCGGGTCGCTGGTACTGCTTCTTGCCAACCAGCTATCCTCTCCTGCGCAAAAGCAGGTCATGAGGCTTGTTAATGCGGCCATTGTTTTTGGCTTTTCTTGGCCGAGGTGTCTGGCGAGCCATTCGTCTCAGACGCTATGTTTGAGAGCTGCTAGGGCCTCGGCGTCCAGATAGTCGACTATCTGATTCTTTTTAGTAAGGAATTTGTTCCAGAGTTTCCGGGCTGACTCTCCGGGCTGCTGAGTTATGTGACTCAGATCATCTGCATCCGGAGGTTGGACATAGGTCCCTTGAAAATTTGCCCGGAAAGCATCCTCGAGCGCTTCCCAACTTCCCATGGTGTTTTCGGGAAGGCTTTTAAACCAATGCCGGGCTGGCCCTTTGAGCTTAAGGGGTAAGTATTTTATGGCGTGGAGGTCATCTCCTCTGGCCATGTGTATGTGGAGGATATAATCCTCGATCCAGACTCCAGGGTCTATTGTTCCGTCGTATGCTTCTATGTTCACGGGCTTGAATCCCGCTGGAAATTCATGATCCAGCACCTCATCAGTAAAACATAGGGGATGTGTGGCGCCCCTGTATGTAGGTGTGCCATGATGTTCAGATATTTTTTGCATTGCATTGCTCACTGGAGCTTTCTTTCTTGACCCATAGATGGATCTGGTTGGGCCCTTTTTTGATGCGAATTCTTGGACGGATCGCACGCCGTATTGAGTGCGGCGCCCTTTGTCGCTTGAGATTGATCGTGGGGTCGTCTATCCGACCTTGTGGCTTCCTTATTTTTGACTGTGGGGGCTCTATGGCCTCTTCATCAAATTCCGGTAGTAGTTTCTGCTTCGGATAGCTCTTTGTGTGACGACTGTTGCCATACTTGTGTGCAGTATTGAGTACTTTGCCCCATCTGATCCTGAGTGCATCTTCCGCTGTTTTGAGCCTCCGCTTCTGCTTTTTCAGGCTACGTGCAGTGGCAATGAGCCTTTGGTGGAGGTTTTGATGTTCCAGCAATTTGTCCGGCGTGAGGTCGTCCGGACTATTATCTTTCCCGGGGATGGGTTGTTCGGATTGGCCGCCCTGTTTGGGCGGTTGCTTGATGGCATGTTCGTCTTCCGTTGATTTGCCCTGCTCTATGGCTGGGTCTTTGTCGAGGTGGGGCTTGGCGTGGCGCTTACGCCGCCGCTTTGATTGTTTTTCGAGGGAGCGATCCCTGGTTGCGCCCTTTTGATCCTCGTTGTCATTTCTTTTAGGTGTGTCCACCATGTATACGTCGTATGATGAGGTGGCTTTCCAGTGCCCTATAGGTGCTGGTTCTTGGTCGTCTCCTTCATCAGCGTCCATACCGTCGATGTCTTCGGAGTCGAAGTCGAGCATGTCGGTTAGATCGTCGACAGTGGCTACAAAGTGGGTGGTGGGTGGGTTTCAAATTTCTTCGTTATCCGCGTCCCTGCCCTGCTGACCATAGTCCGGTCAGGGCTCTCCTGACAAAGAGAGAGACTTTAGTAAATCTAGGATATCGCCAAACGGCGAGTGCTGAAAGACATCTGCGGCGGTGAACTCCATGATCGGAGCCCAATCGGGTTTGATCGGAAGGGTTGCGGAATATATGGAGTCCGGAGCGGAGTTGGCACCTTGGAGTCACGGGCCTTGCAAAGGATTAGGCTGGTATTCGGCTCTATTGCCGTAGAGATTGCGGCTCCCGGGGTGGCGTCCAACCGTCCATCCCCGACTAGCGCAGTCGGCTCCGAGCTAATGATCGGAGCGGACACCTAAGCGACACTCTAGGTGCTGTCCGGCGGCAGAGTTAGATCATGCCCATTGGGACAGTGCGGCACGCTCGGCCGTGGCTCGAATCAATCGAAGACCAAGTCCCCGCGGATGTCGGCCGTGTAATTTAAGCTTCCAAACCTGACTTGATGGCCAGGGGCATGGCTTTCGATCTGCTCCTGATGGCCAAGCGAGTTGGCCCGCAGTGCGAAGCCGCCGAATACGAAGATCTATCCGGGGAGAAAAGTCTCACCCTGGACCGCGTCGTGGTTGAGTATCAAAGACGCCATCGGGCCTAAAGGTGACGACACAAAGGAACTCTCAATGAAAGCACCAATGTCGGTGTCAAAACCGGCGGATCTCGGGTAGGGGGTCCCGAACTGTGCGTCTAGGCGGATGGTAACAGGAGACAAGGGACACGATGTTTTTACCCAGGTTCGGGCCCTCTCGATGGAGGTAAAACCCTACTCCTGCTTGATTAATATTGATGATATGGGTAGTACAAGAGTGGATCTACCATGAGATCAGAGAGGCTAAACCCTAGTAGCTAGCCTATGGTATGATTGTTGTTTGTCCTACGGACTAAAACTCTCCGGTTTATATAGACACCGGAGAGGGCTAGGGCTACACAGAGTCGGTTACAATGGGACGAGATCTTCATATCGTATCGCCAAGCTTGCCTTCCGCGCCAAGGAAAGTCCCCATCCGGACACGGGACAGAGTCTTCAATCTTGTATCTTCATAGTCTGGGAGTCCGGCCAAAGGTCATAGTCCGGCCATCCGGACACCCCCTAATCCAGGACTCCCTCAACATGCATAGTCATCATGATGAAGTGAAGACAAGCACAGAGTACAGAAAGCGTAAACACAGGATAACACAAGAAAGAAGACGAACAGACTGAAGAATTAGAACTGAGGAAATTGAGAAAGTCTTCAGTCAAAGTCTTCAAACAGATATGAACAGGCACACAACAACATACATGAGGAATTTAAAGAGTTGAGGAAATAGAAACAGTAAGCTTGGCGAAGACAATGATTTGGTAGACCGGTTCCAACTGCTGTCTCAGTTGTACATCTGGTTGGAGCGGTTGAGTATTTAAACTCGAGGACACCCAGTCCCGAACACACAGTCCTCACCGTATTCTCCTTGAGCTAAGGTCACAAAGACCTCGCCCAATCACTCGTGGTAAGTCTTCAGGTGACTTCTGAACCTTCACAAACTCGGTCACTCGGCGATCCAAAATTCCTCTTGGATGCTCTAGACCTTGACGCCTAACCGTCTGGAAGAAGCACAGTCTTCAAAGGAAACAAGCATCGGATCCACACAGGATCAATCTCTTCAGTGATGCTCAATCACTTGGGGTTTTGTAGGTTTGGGTTTGGGATTTCCTCACTTGATGATTTTCACTCAAAGTCCACAGAGGATGGGTTGCTCTCAAATGACAAGTGTCAGTTTCTCTCGGAGCAGCCAACCAACTAGTGGTTGTAGGGGCAGCTATTTATAGCCTAGGGAGCAGCCCGACATGATAAGACATAAATGCCCTTGTCTGATATGACCATTAGGTGGGTAGATATTTTGGGACAGCTGGCGCGTAGCACAGCAACGGTCGGAATATTTGAGGTTCGAATTCCTCAGGGCTATCATGATCCTCACTTGGTAGGCAATCCGCACTGGCGAATTCCTAACTCTTCAGTCAGAACAAATTCCTCAGTAACCAGAAGAACTTCGTCTCTGTCACTGAAGAATATGGCTAAACTGTGCGAGATTTCCAATGGCTTCACTCGAAGGGATTGGTAGGTGTAGGATTTGAGTTGAGCATCACATGGAAATTTCTCCTTAGTATTTCCTCGACCCCCTTTAACAGTATGGTGTTTCCTATGACTCAAGAAAGAGAAAATGAAACTATAAAAACAAAAGTCTTCGCGCTTCATGTTCCTCGAATGAGTATCAAGTCTTCAAGGTCAAACCAATTTCTTCACTTTCAAAGTCTTCAGAAAGTCTTCAGAAATCCAAAGTCTTCAGTCGAAGAACTTCATTTTTAGGGGTCGACTTTCTCTATAAATATCAAACTCCTCATAGACTTATAGACCTGTGTATACTCACAAACGCATCAGTCTCTTAACCTATAAGTCTTCAATACACCAAAATCACTAAGGGGCACTAGATGCACTTACAACAAGAAAGTGAGTGGGAGCTCTGTAGCATTTCTAAAACTATATGTAGATGACATATTGTTGATTGGAAATGATATAGAAATTCTGGATAGCATAAAATGATAGTTGAATAAGAGTTTTTCAAAGAAAGACCTTGGTAAAGCTACTTACACATTGTTCATCAAGATCTATAGAGATAGATGAAGACACTTGATAAGATTTTTCAATGAGTACATACCTTGATCAGATTTTGAAGTAATTCAAAATGGAACAGTCAAAGAAGGAGTTCTTGTCTGTGTTGCAAGGTGTGAAGTTGAGTGACTCAAAACCCGACTATGGCCGAAAATAGAAAGAGAATGACAAGTCATTCCCTATGCCTCAGTCATAGGTTCTATGAAGTATGCTATGCTGTGTACCAGACCTAATGTATGCTTAGCAATAAGCTTAGCAGGGAGGTACCAAAGTGATCTAAGAGTATATCACTGGACAGTGGTCAAGAATATCCTTAGTGAGGACTAAGGAAATATTTCTCGATTATGGAGGTGATAAAAGAGCCCGTCGTAAAGAGTTACATCGGTGCAAGCTTTTACACCGATCCAGATGGCTCTAAGTCTCAATCTAGATACATATTGAAAGTGGGAGCAATTAGCTAGAGTAGCTCCATGCAGAGCATTCTAGACATAGAATATTTGCAAAATACATACGGCTCTGGATGTGATAGACCCGTTGACTAAACTTCTCTCACGAGCAAAACATGATCATACCTTAGTAATCTTTGGGTGTTAATCACATAGCGACGTGAACTAGATTATTGACTGTAGTAAACCCTTTGGGTGTTGATCACATGACGATGTGAACTATGGGTATTAATCACATACAGATGTGAATATTGGTGTTAAATCACATGGCGATGTGAACTAGATTATTGACTATAGTGCAAGTGGGAGACTGAAGGAAATATGTCCTAGAGGCAATAATGAAGTTATTATTTATTTCCTTATTTCATGATAAATGTTTATTATTCATGCTAGAATTGTATTAACCGGAAACATAATACATGTGTGAATACATAGACAAACATAGTATCACTAGTATGCCTCTACTTGACTAGCTCATTGAATCAAAGATGGTTAAGTTTCCTAGCCATAGACATGTGTTGTCATTTGATTAACGGGATCACATCATTAGGAGAATGATGTGATTGACTTGACCCATTCCGTTAGCTTAGCTCTGGATCGTTTAGTATGTTGCTATTGCTTTCTTCATGACTTATACATGTTCCTATGACTATAAGATTATGCAACTCCCATTTACCAGATGAACACTTTGTGTGCTACCAAACGTCAGAACGTAACTGGGTGATTATAAAGGTGCTCTACAGGTGTCTCCGAAGGTACTTGTTGAGTTGGCGTATTTCGAGATTAGGATTTGTCACTCCGATTGTTGGAGAGGTATCTCTGGGCCCTCTCGGTAATGCACATCACTATAAGCCTTGCAAGCAATGCGACTAATGAGTTAGTTGAGGGATGATGCATTACGGAACGAGTAAAGAGACTTGCCGGTAACGAGATTGAACTAGGTATTGAGATACCGACGATTGAATCTCGGGCAAGTAACATACTGATGACAAAGGGAACAAACGTATGTTGTTATGCGGTTCGACCGATAAAGATCTTCGTAGAATATGTAGGAGCCAATATGGGCATCCAGGTTCCGCTATTGGTTATTGACCAGAGAAATGTCTCGGTCATGTCTACATAGTTCTCGAACCCGTAGGGTCCACACGCTTAACGTTCATTGACGATATAGTATTATATGAGTTATGTATGTTTGGAGTCCCGGATGAGATCACAGACATGACGAGGAGCTCCGGAATGGTCCGGAGGTAAAGATTCATATATTGGATGATATGGTTAGGCCAAGGGGTCAGGCCCATGGGGCTATAAGTCGGTGCAAAATGAGTTTTGCGGAGGCCATGGGGCCAAACGCCGGAGACCCTGGCGTCTGGCCCTGGGCCAGACACCGAGGCCCATGGCGTCTGGGCCAGATGCCAAGGATTATGGCGTTTGGTCCTGGAATCCGAGTGGGACTCTTGCCTTTCGGGCAAAACTGACTTTGAGGAGGCTTTTGCTCGAAGTTTCAACCCCAAAGACACATCAAGAAACACCAAGCCATGTGCCGAAAACCCCGTACCCTCTAGTTTATCCTCCATCATAGTTTCTGTAGTGCTTAGGTGAAGCCCTGCGGAGATTGTTCTTCACCAACACCATTACCATGCCGTCGTGCTGCCGGAACTCATCTACTACTTCACCCGTCTTGCTGGATCGCGAAGGCGAGGACGTCATCGAGCTGAACGTGTGCTGAACGCGGAGGTGCCGTACATTCGGTACTTGATTGGGGCGGATCGTGAAGGTGTACGACTACATCAACCGCGTTGATAAACGCTTCCGCTTAGCGATCTTCAAGGGAATGAAGATACACTCTCCCCTCTCGTTGCTATGCATCACCATGATCTTGCGTGTGCGTAGGATTTTTTTTGAAATTACTATGTTCCCCAACATCGGTGCCATCCAAGATGAATTCCCTGAAGAACACGGAGCCTACGTTGTCTTCACCAGCCAGGCTGATGATAGGCGCAGCCGGCGCTGGCAGCACCAAGAAGTTAATATGTCGCTTCTGAAGTCCTAGAGTTCATGCACTGGTCCGAGAAGCCCATCGGTTGGAGCCGAGTCGACCACCCGGAAGTGATGCCTTCCCCGGGTTCTTATGCCCTGGTGTTGGATGCCACCTTTGCAATAGAGAGGCAAGCTGCTCGTTTCTCCCGAGTCCTGATAGATGGCGGTAGCAGCATCAACATCCTTGACCGCGATACCATGGAAAAGTTGAGCATCAAAGTGAAGCAGCTCCAGCCCAGCCGGACTGTTTTCCATGGCATTGTACCCGGCCTTTCCTGCTCACCAATCGGCAAGATCAAGATAGATGTCCTCTTCGGAGACAAAGATCACTTCCGCCGTGAAGCAATTTGGTTTAAGGTGGTGGACCTGGAGATCCCTTATCATGCATTACTTGGCCGACCTGCTCTGGCCAAGTTCATGGCAATACCTCACTACGCCTACCTCAAGAAGAAGATGCCGGGAACCAAGGGCATCATCACCATAGCTGGAGACTACAAGAAGTCGGCCGCCTCCTTGACCGGGTTGTGGCCATGGCCAGCAAGCAGCCGGACCTGTCACCAGACCCCAAGGAGTCAGAGACCCAGGGCTCCTTCCAGCCGGCCAAAGAAACCAAGAAGATACCCTTGGACCCGAACCACTCGGAGAGGTTCTCTCTTGTAGGTACCACCCTTGATAGCAAATAGGAAAGCGAGCTCGTCGATTTCTCTGTGAGAATCGGGATATCTTTGCATGGTCCCCCAAGGACATGCCGGGTGTTCCGACGGATTTCGCCGAGCACAAGCTACATGTCAGAGCAGATGCAAAACCAGTCAAGCAACCCCTCCGCCAACTGTCAGAAGAGAAGAGAAGAATTGTTGGTGAAGAGATAGCCCGGCTCCTAGCAGCCGGCTTCATTATGGAAGTGTTCTTCCCAGAGTGGTTAGCCAATCCAGTCCTTGTACTGAAGAAGAACAAGTGGCGTATGTGCATAGATTATACCAGCCTCAACAAAGCTTGCCCCAAAGATCCGTTTGCCTTGCCTCGGATTGCCTTGCCTCGGATTGATCAAGTAATAGACTCCACAGCCGGATGCAAGCTGCTGAGTTTCTCTGATGCCTACTCAGGGTACCACCAGATCAAGTTGAACCCGGCCGACCGCCTGAAGACCGCCTTCATCACACCATTCGGAGCCTTCTGCTACCTGACCATGACATTCGGCTTGAGAAATGCTGGTGCCACTTTTTAGCGTTGCATGCAGAAGTGCCTCCTCAAACAACTCGGCAGAAGTGCCCACATCTATGTAGACGATATTGTGGTGAAGACGGAGAAGCACGGTACCCTTTTGGAAGATCTTAAGGAAACATTTGACAATCTGCGCCGCTTTCAAATCAAGCTCAACCCCGAGAAATGTGTCTTTGGAGTACCAGCCAGCCAGCTCCTTGGCTTCCTGGTCTCAGAATGCGGCATTGAGTGCAACCCTATGAAGATCAAAGCCATCAAGAGGATGGAGATACCCACCCGACTGCGAGACGTCCAGAAGTTCAACGGGTGCTTGGCATCCCTCAGCCGCTTCATCAGTCGGTTGGGAGAGAAGGATCTTCCCCTATACCAGCTGATGAAGAAAACCACTCACTTTGAGTGGAACGACCAGGCGGACGAGGCTTTTCTCCAGCTGAAGAAGATGTTGACCACGCCGCCTATCCTGGCGCTCTGACTGCCAAAGAGCCCATGCTCCTTTACATTGCCGCAACCAGCCGGGTGGTCAGCACAGTCATGGTGGTACAGCACCCAGAAGACGGCAAGGCACAGCCGGTCCAGAGGCCCGTGTACTATTTGAGCGAGGTGTTGTCAGCCTCAAAGCAGAAGTATCCCCACTACCAGAAGACGTGCTACGGCGTGTAATTTGCCGCCAAGAAGCTCAACCATACTTTCAAGAGCACCCCATCACGGTTGTTTGCACTGCCCCACTTGCCGAGATCATGGGAAACAGAGATGCATCAGGCCAAGTGGCCAAATGGGCCATCGAGCTGGCTCCATACACCATCTTCTACCAGCCTCGCACCGCCATCAAGTCCTAAGTGCTGGCCGACTTCCTCGTCGACTGGGCCGAGACCCAGTACCTGCCGCTAGTGCTGGATTCCACCCATTGGCGGATGCACTTTGATGGCTCCAAGATGCGCACCAGTCTGGGAGTCGGCATCGTCCTTACCTCTCCCAAAGGCGACAAGCTCAGATACACATTGCAAATCCACTTTACCGCCTCCAATAATGTGGCCGAGTATGAGGCGCTCGTACACGGGCTCCGGTTGGCCAAAGAACCCGGCATCCGCCGGATACTGTGCTATGGCAACTCAGACTTGGTGGTCCAACAGTCGTCTGGCGACTGGGACGTCAAGGATGCAAACATGGCAAGCTACCGCTTCCTCATCCAGCAACTCAGCGGATATTTCAAAGGGTGCGAGTTCCTTCACGTGCCACGGGCCGACAACGAGCAAGGAGATGCCCTGGCACGAATTGGCTCCACCTGACAAGCCATACTAGCCAGCGTCTCCCTTCAGCGCCTCCTCAAGCCGTCTATCAAGCGTTCGTCGGAATCAGATTCTGTCTTCATGTCGGCTGCCCCCGGAACAGTCAGATCCGACTTGGGGACCTCAGAACTCAGATCGGGGACTTCGGCAGGCGGCTCGGGGACTGCTGCAGTCGCACCTGGCCCGGGGACTGCAGCAGGCGGCCCGGGGACTTCAATAACACAGCAAGTGGTGGCCGACTCCAACCCGCCACCTCCCAACCCAACCGCCCTAGCTGCAGTGGTCGTACTGACAGTAGAAGAAGTCGCAGCTCCATCATGGGCGCAACCCATTCTCAACTTTCTGGTGAATAGAGAGCTGCCGACTGATGAGATCTCGGCCCGGCAAGTGCAGCGCCGGACAGGAGCCTACACGATAGTAAACAGAGAGCTTGTCAGGCGCAGTGTGACTGGAGTCTTCCAGCGATGCGTAGAACCAGAGAAAGGCAAGACAATCCTCAAAGATATCCACCAAGGCGAATGCGGCCACCACGCGGCCTCAAGATCACTTGTTGCCAAGGCTTTCCGCCATGGTTTCTTCTGGCCGACTGCTTTGGAAGACGCCAAGGACTTGGTCAAGCATTGCAAGGGGTGCCAGAAATTCAGCTCCAAGCAACATCTACCAGCTTCTGCACTCAAGACCATCCCTCTCACTTGGCACTTTGCCGTCTAAGGGCTGGACATGGTGGGCCCATTCAAGACAACACGCGGCAGCATGACTCATCTGCTTGTTGCCGTGGACAAATTCACCAAGTGGATTAAAGCAAAGCCAATCAAGAAGTTGAATGGGCCGACTGTTGTGACCTTCATCGCAGATATCACCATCCGGTACGTTATACCACACATCATCATCATCGACAACGGCACAAATTTTGCTAAAGGAGCATTGGCCCGTTTCTGCGCGACGCAGGGCATCCGACTGGACTTAGCGTCTGTTGCCCATCCATAGTCAAACGGCCAAGTTGAGCGAGCAAACGGCCTCATCCTCTCCGGCATCAAGCCCCGACTGGTCGAGCCACTGGAGCTCTCGGCCGGCTGCTGGATCGACGAGATGCCGGCCGTCCTCTGGAGCCTGCGCACCACTCCGAACAAGTCAACTGGCTTCACTCCTTTCTTCCTTGTGTACGGGGCCGAGGCTATCATCCCAACCGACATCGAGTTTGACTCACCTCACGTCACCATGTATACGGAAGCGGAGGCGAAGGAAGCATGAGAAGACGACATCGATCTGTTGGAAGAGGGCTGGCTATTGGCACTCAGCCGGTCCGCCATCTACCAGCAGAGCATGCACCGCTACCACAGTCGGAAGGTCAAGCCAAGATCCTTCCAAGAGGGCGACCTTGTGCTCCGGCTGATCCAGCGAACAGCCGGCCAACACAAGCTCTCGGCCCCTTGGGAAGGCCCCTTCATCATCAACAAAGTCTTGGGCAACGACTCCTACTACCTGATCGATGCACAGAAGCCTAGGGCACGCAAGATGGATGACTCCGGCAAGGAATCAGAGCGCCCATGGAATGCAAACCTCCTTCGAAGATTTTACAGTTGATGCAGTATGTACCACACCACCTTTTGTATTAAGCGTAAGACATCGGGTCCCCCAGGAGCACTCGGGGACTACCCTTTTTATATATATGATAAGTTTTATGCCTATGAATGTGTTATTTCATTCTTCTGCCTGGCACCGGGTTCGACCAGTCGGCCCGGGGGCTTGCCGCCTTGTATTATGTCAGTGCTACCTGCAGTCGAACAAGTAATGTGCCGGCATCTAAGCCCTCTCTTGCCACAAGCCGCAGCTCGCAAAGCGACTATCCGGCTGGCAAGAGTTAAAGGCAGGAAACAATGCCCACATGAAAAATGGCTAAGGACAAAAGCATGTACATAAGATAGGCCGGCTTCCCACCTCACCGACCGGCTGCTGAGCAACCGGCTAGCCAGTTTCTTACTTGCCTTGCTACGATTCTAAACGGCCGAAGTACTTGTCCTCCCAAACGGCTAAGTACTTGACCCAGCCACAGTCCACAGAGCGGCCGCCTAGCTGGCAAGGCGGCAAATAAGGGAGGGCGGCAAAGGAAAAAGCCAAAAGAACAGAAAGCAAGACAAGTTGGAATTACAAGCACAACACGTGCGAGATAATATTTACATAGCAAGGCCTTCAAGCCGGAATTCAATAAGTTTGAATACAACCCCAGTGGGTAGAATTGCGCGAATTTAACGATCTTGTTCAAAAGACTACAAAGCAGGAAAATTTAAGATAAAAATTGGCCGCCTAGGCCACGGGAGCAGCAGGCAGGTCCGGCAGACTGGTGGAGTCGGCGGCGCCGGCTGGTGGAATGGTCGGCTGGCGAGTCTCGGCTTGGTCGTCTCTAGCAGCAGTCGATGCGCTCACATGCGGCTCGTTGCTTGAGGCATGGTCGAGCTGAGGCTGGCCGTCCGCTCCGTCCTCCGGCGCGGCGTCTTCACCATCCTCGCCCTCCTCGTCCTCGCCTTCGTCGCTGGAGGCGATCTCCTCCACCGATTCCTCACCGTCATCCGGGTTCAATCCGAACTAGTTCGGCGGCGCCTCAACACCCTCCTCGTCCAGCTCGGGGATGAAGAAGCCAGTTTCAGTGTACTCAGCGATCGCCGCGGCGCGTTGAATGAGATCACGCCTCACCGCCACCAACTCTGTGTTGGCTTCCTGCGAGAACATGGCCAACTCGGCTAGATCTAGCCCAGGATACCACGCCTTGATGAACTCCAAGGCCCGCCGTGCGCCTGCCCGGGCCGAGGAGCCCTTCCATGCCTCGAAGCGGCCGACAGCCACTTCCAACCAGTCGGCAGTCCGACTGGGGGTGCGTGGAGTTTGGATGTCTAGCGAGAGGGCGGAGATCACCTGGGCTCCAACACGCTGCAGTCGGTGGAGCATCCGATGAGCCGGCTGGAGACGATCCTGGATGGCAAAAAGCTGCTCGTCGAGCGACCGAGGGGCGTTGGGCGCGATCTCCATACCAGCCCGCGTTCGCTCATTGCGGCGAGTTTCGATGGCTTGGCTGGCTGCAATGACGTAACCAGGGAAGTACTCTGCGCAAGAAGGAAAATGAAGTATGAAGACGGAAGCCGGATCGTATAGAAATCGGTAGATGAAAGAAAGAAGAAGACAACTCACCATCAACCATGTCCTCGATCTGCCCGTAGCCGTCGTTCAGCACCCTCTCTGTATCGGCCCAGTTCGCCACTGAGTCTCGAACTCGGCCTGGAGACTGGCCTCGTTGTCCTTCGCCTTCTGAGGGCCGCCTTGTGACGATCCGCCTGGTCAGCCAGCTCCTTGACCAAACGATCGCGCTCCCGGGCCACTTTGCTGCACTCCTCCTCCTTGGCACGCAACGCGGTTTGGGCTTCGCCCAGCTGGTGCTGCAAGATGGCGTTGGATCCTGCAAAGACAAGAAAGAAAAGACGGTCAACAATCAACAAAGAAGGCAAGAAGTTGCCAGGGAGATCCGGCCCAACTGCTCAGCAGTCGGCCTGAATCTCGGGGACTACACCCAGCAGGTGCGCTGACGCGCCCCCGTGAGAGAGAGAAGGCGGAGTGCTTACTCCAGTTCTCGGTCAAATCAGCGGTCCGGTGGGCCAGCTCCTGGACCTGGGAGTTGAAGGCGGCCGCGTGGATGTTGTGATAATCCTGCAACAAAGACAAAAGAAGAGAAAACAAGTCAACACTTGAGCCTACTTGAAAGTTCCAGGCCACCTACTCAGCAGCCGGCACGGAACTCGGGGACTACACCCAGTGGGTGCGCTGACGCGCCCCCGCGGAAGATTACAAGAATCAAAAACAAGAAACATACCCGAACGGCCTCTCGCGTTGCCAGGAAGTCCTGCGTATAATGCTGAAGAGCGGTGGCCTGAGCCTGGAGCCGGTTCCGGACGTCCTACGCGGCCGTGTTCAGAACAGTCGTTCCGCCCCCAGGCATCTACTCCGGCGGAGCAGCACTGGTGGCCTCCACATCTGGGGCCGACGAGCTTGCGGCCCCGACCTCCTGTTGTCATGGCACCGAAGCCGCCTTCACCGCACGCTGGCGTGCCGGAGTGCGGACCACGGGGTCGCCCCCACCACCAGCTCGCCACCAACCGGCGGCACCGGTGGTGCATTAGGGCGGTTGCTTTGGGCCTCGGCAGTCTGCGCTAGCGGGGGCATCTCCGCCCCCAGGGTGATGACATCGCCCCTCCCCTCTCCATGATCGGCTGGTCGTTGCCGGCTCCTCCAGTCGTGGATGGCGCGGGTGCGGGTGGGGCGGCCCGCAGGGGAATGACAAGTCATGGAGTCTGGCCGCGTGCGGCCTCTTCCGCTTGCGCCTTGGCGGCCGCGTCCGCCTGGATCTTGGTTGCGGCGTCCACTTGGGCCTTGCCGCAGCATCGTCGTGGGCCTTAGCGGCCGCGGCCGCCTCCTCCTGCGCCGCCTTGGCCGCCTCCGCCCTCTGCCGCTCCGCCTCCTCCCGCTCTTCGCGCGCCTCCTGCAGGTTCTTCTCTATCGCCACCTAGAGCTCGGCGCGTGGGTCCATGCGATGGGTGTTGGTGGAGCCCTTCGCCGTCCCGATCATGGAGGCGGAATCGGACCACTCAAGAGAGAGCGGGGCCCTGTTCAAGCAAAATAAAAAGGAATTCAGAAAGAATTTGCAAGAAAAAAGGAGAGAGGACACGAGAGGAATCAAACACTTACGCAGACACCATCAGGGGATGCTTCACGGTCTTCTGAAACCGGGCCGCCTTCGCGGCGGCCTCCTCCTGCTTGGTCGCCGCTGCCGAGCTCTTGGGTTTCTTTGACCGGCTGCCGAACAGCAACGAGCCGGCTCGGCGCTTCGGTGCGCCGCCTGGGGCAGTCAGCGCAGCTGATGAGCTCGTGCCCGCCTGTTTGGCGACTGGCGGACGGTGCGGCTCGTTCTCCTCATCATCATCTGGCCAATCATCAAGGCCGCCTCCACCTCCGGAGCCGCCTACTCCGCCACCGCTCGTGGTGTCGTCTTCTTCCAGGGCGGCCGCCCTCAAATCGGGGTCGTCCGCGTCACTCACCGACTGGTCGGGCAGGTACTCGTGGCCTTGCTCTAGGGCGTCAGCTGCCGACTGGGTTGTGAAGATCTGCATCATGACCGATTGATCAGGCGGCAAAGAAGAACCCAACACATGAAGAGAAAAAAGAGTTGAGGACTCACCGCGGGCGGCAGGTGCGCGCGGGAGAACGGCTGCTTGCCGAACTGCCACTCTGCCTTCGAGAGTTTGCAGTTTGAGATATAGTTCACCAGATGGGCCACCTCCGCACCCGGCATCTCCCTGGTGCACATCCGGCACAGGTCTTGATGCCTGCTCATCTGGCTGATCATGTGAGACCAGCCTTCAAGAGGGAGCACTCGGCGCACCACGAAGGCGGTCAACAGGTCCGACCCCCTGAGGCCCTTCGCCTCTGACATCACCTTAAGTTGGGCAATGGCGGAGGAGGAGCCAACCGACAGCGTCTTCGGTCGAAATGCCCAGTTAGTGCGGGGCTCAGCCGGCGAGCCGGCTACATAAGCTGGCAGGTTGACGAAGTTCGCCATCAGGTGGGCGTTCTTAACTAGAAATAAGATTTTTGCCACAGCTTGACCGACTGTGTTAAGCTGATAGCCAGGAAGCAGTTCTCTGCGCCTGGATGTCGCACCGCGACGAAGGCTCCGCACTGAGCCGCCTTCCCCCTGGCGGCAGTGCCGAGCTTGGTGTAGAAGAACATCCCCCAGAGCTTGAGGGTGGGGAGAATGCCTAGGTAACCCTCGCAGAGAGTAACAAAGGCGGATAGCAGTACCACCCTGTTCGGCGTGATGTGGTGTGGCTCGAGTCGATAGAACTGAAGGAAGGAGCGGAAGAAGCCGCTCGCTGGCAGGCCGAAGCTGCGAAGGAAATGCGACCGGAAGATGACGCTTTCACTGTCCTCCAGCGCTGGTGAGATCTCCCTCTTGGGCGGAGTGCGTACCTATACGTAGCCCTCGCCGGGTAGCCGCCGCATTTGGCAAAGGAAATCGAGGTGATCCTCATGGACGTTGGAGCCATCCCAGGCGCTGGCGCTTGCCCGCTCGCGCGCCATGAGATCTTCAAGCCCGATGGAAGCACGACGCAACGACAAACACGCAAGCCCGCGGTGGAGCAGCGACACTGCGGGGTGGATGGGCTCGGCGACGGCGAGTTGCAATGGCAGCAAAGAGAAGAAGAGGGAAATGGCAAAGGGAGAGGAGGGCGCGCGTGTGTCTGCCACTCCCCTCCTCCCCCTACTTATAGCCCCTAGCGGCGGAGCCGAGGGGGCGGGACATGGGAGTCGTGGGATTAACTGCGCCCACGACCCCACGACCCCGCGTTTACCACGCAGTACTGCGCACAATAACTGCGCCCCGGAATCCCAAACGTTTGCCTCGGCCACAGCGGATCCGCGTGCATGCCGAGGCCCGATAGTGGCAGGCCCCAGCCTGCGGTGATGTCCTATCGCGCGCATGGGCTGGCAGGCTGGTCCGGCTGGCTGGCGCCGCATGGTGCGCAGTCAGCGGGCGGCTGGCCTGGCGCCCGGCAAACGTGCCACCTAGCTCCAGCCTCTGCATTTCGAAATCACCAGGCGGCATGCTTGATCGCGGCCGACTCCTAACTGTCAGCTCCTCGTAGTAGGAAGCTGCTGAGGCTTCTCGCCCTTTCAGTCGCGATGCCCACCAGCTTCGGGGACTACTATCGGAGTAAATGACCACGGGTAGCCCTATCTGCTCCCCATAATATTTCAAGACATCGGGGCCGGCTGCGTCCCTCAAGCATCGAAAACAAGGACCGCCTTCTTATGGCCGGGTGGTCTGAACGGCCGCCTGCTAGAAGGCGGCGAGGCCCAAAGAGCGGCCCGACGCGGGCCGACTCCTAGCAGGCGGCCACCAGAGCGGTCGACTCCTAGTAGGCGGCCCACCCTCGCGCCCTTAAAGTTTGCACCCACATAACAACGATGAGACAGGGCGTGGCTACAGTACAACCTGCCACCCCTGAATCCAGGAACGAACATGGCCATAGTGTAGCGTACCGGGTGGCCATCCCTAGCCCAACACAGCACTGTTACCACGCTGCCCATGACATCATCCATGGCAGAGGAAGCCATGCTACCACGATGGGCTGTCGATACGGCCTACAGATGGCGGGCCCTACCTGTCCATGAGATGCGAGAAGGCAGCAAGCCCTGACCAGTCGGCATAGGGGGAGGCCGACTCCCAGCAGCCAGCTCTCCCCTTCCCTTGGAGTTTGTGCGCCATTAACCAGATAAGACGGGGTGTGGCTGCAGTGAGCGCCCGCCAGGCGGCGGTACTATAGCCATGCTCTCCCCGACCAAGCCCTCGTCATCAGAGGCAGGGCTACAGTGATGAGCACCGACAGGACGCACAAGCAGCGGGCCCCAGCAGCCGATGAAGAAGCCGGTGACCAGAGACACTAACGCCCGGGCCTACACCCGGCCGGATTACCATCGTACCCCTAAGGGTAGGCCTATATAAACCCCCAGGGCACCCATGCAAAGGGTTAAGCCTCTTAGAGAACACACACACACACACAGAGAGAGGAGTAGAGCTAGTCTAGCCCTTCTTCCTCCTCTAGCCAAACAACTCAAGGAGCAAGCTTGTAGATTCTTGTTGATCTAGTGATCATACGGAGACCCCGCAGAGCAGGACTAGGGGTGTTATCTCCTAGGAGAGCCCCGAACCTGGGTAAGATGTGTCGGCGTACATGATTACGCCTTATCCCAAGCACCGGCGATGTCTTACTAGCTCCCACCATGATAAGCCATCCCTTGGCATATGTCGCACCAAACCCCCGACACATCGGTCCCACCCACGACCCATAGTCTTATCTCTAGCGCGAGCTCGTGAGCCATATCGCGATTACCTTTCTCTTTGTTGCTTTTCTCTCAGCGCACGCATGCTTTCTCTCCGCCATGAGCGATGCTGCTCAATCTCCCCTAGCCACTCAAATCGATGATACAACAAGTGGAGGCCATTTTGCATTGCATTGTTGTCGGGGTTTTGGGACCAGGGGTACCCAGGCCTGTATGCCTACGGCCCAGCGCGTGGCTCCATTGACGACCTGGTGAGGCCCAGCATCAAGACCTCACAAGTAGGCCCCTCGCGAGGGCCCCCGCCTCGCGAGGCGAACTACACCATGGCCTCCCGAGGCTACCTCCCGAGGAGCGGACATCTCTAGGCTCGCATCCCGCCTCACAAGGTGCGTGGTGACGTGAGCCATGACGAGTGGAGCCAGAAGGGCGGCAACGGGCGCAGTCTAGCACAGTTTCCTCTTTGGTACTAGAGGGATAGAGCCAGCACGCGGGTTCCCAAGGAATCCCCCAAATCTTACCTCTTTGGTGCAACAAGACCAAGACCACAGGCTCGGCAGGATGGAGGTCATCATCGAGCCCACCTGCGCGTGACGACCAGAAGCTTTGCAACTGAAGACCACCTTTAGTCAGGATAGGATGTACTCCTGTCCCCCTTCAAGTTAGCCATTGTGGTATCCCTTCCCGCCAAAAACCTTGGGCAAAGAGGACCAGGGCTAGTATAAATATAGGTTAGTCTCCACAACAGGAAAAGGGGGGACAAAATGGGAGAGAGACCAGATCAAATCAATTCGCCCTTCTGAGCCCTCACGAGGCAGCTAACACTTGTACTAGTTCATACTCACCCTCTTCGCAAGGCAATCCACCACAAAGCAGGAATAGGGTCTTACACCATAAGGTGGATCATGTAACACCCCTGTGTAATGATGCTACATTAACCCCTAGGGTTAAGTTAATCATTTTTCTAAACAAGTGTTTGATCATCCTTGGTTCTCTCTCATTTCAAATTCCAGTTGAATTCAATTTCAAATTCTGAGTGAAATTCAATATTGCTCAAACATGAAAACTAAAATGTTCATTATGTACCAAATAACCCATAACTAGTATTGGTAGTGAACCAACATTTTTTCAAAATGTTTAAGTGGCCTAAACTACTTAAAATAGTGACCTAAGCGATAAATTAAATGCCTTTTTAATTTATAAAAATTGCAAACTATTTCAAAGCCTCACAATCTTTTTGTGGCAGTGCACAATAATTCTTTGAAATTGTTTTGGCCAATGGCATATTTTTCCAAAGTCAATTGTGGCTAAAAGAAAAGGCAAAAACTGCTGGAAAAAGAAAAACAAAAAAAGAAAAGGAAAAGCAGAGGGGACTGAGAGAAAGCCCCTGCCCCACCTGAGCTTCGGCCCGCCCGAGCCAGCTGGCCAAGCTAGGCCGGCCCACGCCCCCTCCCTGGTCGCTCTCCCCTCCCTCTTGTTCCACCGGCCCGGTGCGCGCACCGAGCGCGCCCCACCGCACCCGCTCGCCGGTGTCGAGGTGGATAAGCCTCCCCGACGCCTCGGTCTCCTCCTCCCCTGTCACTCCCAGTTCCCCTCGCCTGCTCCGCCTCTCCCTCTCCCCACCAGATCCCCCTAGCTCTCCCTCTCCCTAGCTCTTTCTTCCCCTCTGCCCGAGCTCCTCCGAGCAGGCTCATCGCCGTCCGCCGCTCACAGACGCGGCCATCGTCGACTCCGCGACCAGCTGAGCAGCTCGGAAGCTCCGCCGGCCTCTCCCTCTTCTCGTGGAGCTCTCAGGCAAAGCCGGGGAGGCCCGCATCGATGTCAGCAACCGATCCCCTTTTCGGCCACTGTGCGTCGTCACCGTTCAACTCCGGCATCGTCGTGCGCTACTAAGCTCCCGAAGGCCTCCGTGCGCCGCTCGGTGAGCACCCGCACCCCTTCTCCTTCCCCTAGGCGCTCGCGTAGCTCTTCTAACTAGCTGCTGCACTGTCACCGCCGTGACCGAGCTCTTCTCGCCGCCGCTGAGATCCATGCTCACCCCTCTGGTGCGCCTCGAGCTCGTTCGAGCACGTCACCGTGTTCGGTGGGTCACTAGGGTCGCATAGCACCGATCCATTCATCCAAACGAGCACCGCAGCTACTGGCACCTCGAAGTCGTGGCTCCTGCCCCTCCACGAGCTCGCTTTCGGCGAGCTCGGGCCTCCCCGCGACTAGCTGCCCGCGCCATTCCCAGCTCTCGGTAGGGCCAAACGGCGCCCCGAATGGCTGCCTGTGGGCGAAATCCGAACGTCGCCGCCTCTCTGTCGCTCGCCGGAGATGTGCCGCCGCGTGCCGCCTGCCAGGCCATTAGGGCCTAATCTCCCTCTAACCCCGACGACACGTGGGCCCTGGTACTGTAGCATTAGATTTAACTTAACTAACCTATTAACTAACCGGGTCATTGACAACCGGGCCCCACCTCACTAATTATCTAGTTAGATTAAATAAAACATGTTTAAATTAAACTGTCATTGTCAGCCGGGTCCCAGTGGACCCGGTTGACTAGTCAATATGTTGACTGGGCAGGGCTTAGTCTATGACATGTGGGACCCTTGGGACCCTTTGACCAGTCAATAGTCTCAGTTGACTGCTGACTGGGCAGTCAACTGGGGCCACTGTCAGCCTCTGTGCTGCTTTGTTGTGTACATCTTGTGTGTGCACGAAGTAATTTAACCTTTATTCCGAATTAGTATTAATCCAAGAAATTAATAAAATCTTTAAAAATCCATACAAAATAAACCGTAGCTCAGATCAAAAAAACTTTATACATGAAAGTTGCTCAGAATGACGAGACAAATATAACCGTTTGTTTCCATGTCGAAACCCTCTACGTAGGTGAACCTGTAACTTTACTTTCGTTTTCGGTAAGTGAATAGTTCATATGAACCGGTTAATAAATCCAACTTGAATCCTAAAATAACTAATATGACTTAGACATGTCTTTAGGCAACCATGCACTGCATCATAGCATAGCATGCTATGTGTTGCATATGATTGTTGTCTATTTATCTGTTTCCTCACCCTCTTCTCTCTTGTTAGACCCTGACGTCGACGTAGCTCTAGAGACCGGCGCAACTTCGAAGTATGACTACGCCCCTGACGATTAGACCCTTGCCGCCGAGCTTCCAGGCAAGCAAACCCTCCTTGTTCATTCCGATATCACACATTTCTTTCCCTCTCTTGCTTGCATTAGAACTGCTATTGCTTTGTATGAATCCTATTCTGATCCATAGCCTGTTTTTGTTACCTGCTTATTCTAAACTGCTTAGTATAGGTCGGTTAGAGATCCATTAGTGACCCCCACCTTGTCCCAGTTGCCCTCGCTTTATGTTCGATGACTCGATCAACGTGATTGACGTCCAGGCCCCGACACCGCACATCACCTCCCCTTTAGTTGTACGACTTTGCAGAGTTATTATCGAGTGCGGAGGGTGATACCTCGTCAACACATCTGATGTTAACCTTGTAGTGTAGCTATTCGGTCTTGGTCATCGAGGGTGATTCCTCCTTCACCACTCTCGATAGTGACGCTGTCGTGCAACCCCTCAAGTGGGGACCATCGAGGGTGATTCCTCCAAGTCCACCTTGACGGTTATATCGAGTGGGAATCCATTGAGGGTGATTCCTCGGGTTCCCCCCTTGCTGTTTCGGACACACGGTTACTTTGACTTACCACAGAACCATGATGACATCGGGTCGGCCCCGAGGGGTACCCGCGAGTGAAGTGAAGTCGGGTTGATCTGAGGATACCCGCAAGTCTTCAACGCGGCGCGACCGGGCATTCTTAGCCCTTGCCGCAAGTCTGTGAGACGGGGCCACGGGACCACATATCATGGATCATTGATCGTTACCGCACTAGCTACCAAGACACTAACATTTTGGATATTTGATCTGAGTAGGCCTCTAGCCTTTTTCGCACTAACCACCACGTGGGAATAATTATGGGCACTCTGCGTCGTACGATTCTTTCAAAAGCTCACTAACGTCAGCGACTGAGCGGCGCCCGCCGGGTTGGACTGGAATGCCTTCTCTTGTATAAGGGAGGCTAGGTCTGCTCACTAGCCGCATTCACAACACGCAGGATTGCAAAGGACGATTGGCCCATGACCCTTTCGCATTTAGGATGTAGACCGACATGTTAGCCTCTCTGTTGAGCCTAGGTAGGACTACAACATGTTGATCGGCCGAGGTCGGTCATGACCTGATGGTGTGTTCGATTGGAGTTGATCGAGCGTGTTGGGTAAGTTTGTGCACCCCTGCAGGGAAGATTGATCTATTCAAATAGTCGGGTCCATGCTAACGGACGCTCGGAGTTGTATCCCGATCGATACAACTAGAACTGGATACTGAATGCTGAGGCATGTAATGGATATGTGGCTCCGAGATTGCTTCCCCGTAGGGAGTCGGGGAAGGTCTCTGGGCGTTATTTCTACAACATGTTTGTTAAATATAAACTACTATTCTATACTCTTTTGATTTTGCAAGATGCTTGGAGCTGCTTGAAGATGCTAGTCTTCGATAGGCTAGGTTTTCCCTTCTGTTCTGGCATTATGCAGTTCAGTCCACAGATACTACCCATTTCATTGATACTGATGCATATGTAGTGTAGATCCTTGCTCGCGAGCACTTTCGATGAGTACTCACGTTTGCTTTGCTCCCATTTTTTTCCACCTCTTCCTTTCTTCTTGGATGTTCAACCAGATGGTGGAGCCCAGGATCCAGATGCCACCTTCGACGATGACTGCTACTACACTGAGGTGCCTACTAGTACGCGGAGGCCGCCGACGACCAGGAGTAGTTAGGAGGCTCCTAGGCAGGAGGCCTTGCCTTTTCGATCGATATTGCTTTTGTGCTAGCCTTCTTAATGCAAACTTGTTTAACTCATCTATGTACTCAGATAATGTTGCTTCAGCTGACTCGTTTGTAACCGAGCTTATGTATTCGAGCCCTCGAGGCCCTTAGCTTGTAATATAAAGCTTGTATTATTTTAATTTGTGCCTAGAGTTGTGTTGTGATATTTTCCCGTGAGTCTCTGATCTTGATCGTACACATTTGCGTGTATGGTTAGTGTATGATTGAATCGGGGCATCACAACCCGAACCTGGGAAAATCACCGTGTCCAACTCTTCTTCCCTCTGGCGCGAGCTCATCAGGGCTTGGCCATGAGGCAATGAGCAGTGAGTCGTAGCCTAGTGAAGTTCTTTGTGCACACCCCTGTGTTCGAACCTTTCTTTGGGTCCGCGAAGCCCTGATTCCGACAAGCGCTCGTCAGCGGATGCCGACGCTCCGACACAACACTCACAACGTTGCAGACGCGTCACTGCTTGGATGTAGCGCTTGCCGGCATTTTTGGTACTACGATGTAGCCTCGTTGACACTGCCTGGAGTTGTGATGCAGCGGTCGTGATGCTGTAGAGATACATCGGTGCTCCAATGCAGCACTTCCAGCGGCTGTTGGTGCTGTGATGCAGCGCTCATCGGCACTACCAGGGATGCATTGCAGTGGCCGCTACGACGTCGAGGCTGCGATGTTGCGACCGCGATGATGGCGGAGCTACGTTGCAGTAGTTGCGACACCGCTAGAGCTGTGATGCAGCGGAGCAGCTTTGCACGACGACTATCGGCGCTGCCGGAGCTACATTGCAGAGGTCGCGATGATGCCGGAGCTGCGATGCCGCAGTCGCGACGACGCCGGAGCTGCGATGCAGCGGAACAGATTTGCACGGTGACTGTCGATGCTGCCGGAGCTGCATTGCAGCGATTGCGATGACGTCGGAGCTGCGAGTTGCAGCAGTCGCAACACCGTCGGCGCTGCGATGCACCGGAGAAGCTTTGCACAACGGCTGTCAATGCTGTCGGAGCTGCAATGCAGCGCTCAGGACCTTGCAAAGAGGTTGTCGGTGCTTCAATGTGGCGCTCGTCAACGGCTGCGGTGCTTTGATGTAGCATCGATGGCTGGTAATCGATGAAGCATTGTCGGGTCTCCGGTGCTGCGTCGGGAGCATAGGGCAGGTGGACGTGGCGCGGCATGAGGATGCAAAAGGGAGAAAAGATGAGGCACTGTACGAACCTAATTTGACAGCAACACATGCCCGAATCAGACGGCTGCGCAGGCGGTTGATCTTTTCTAAAATCAGTCGGCTTATGCCTAGCAGCCGCCTAAAGTTTTTTCAAACAATTTTTGAAATTCAAGAAATATTCTTTCTTTTTTGAACATTTTAAAAAGTCATGAACATTATTTTAATTCACATTTTTTTTCAAATTCATGAACATTTTTTAATATGGGAATATTTATTGAACATGCGAGCATTCTTTTGGAATCTTGAACATTTTTTTAATGTGCATACACTTTATGATTCCTTAAACAATTTTTCAAAATCATGGACATTGTTTTCTGAATTCAAGATCATTTTATGATTTCTTAAACATTGTTTTTCAAAATTCACAATTATTTAGAAATTTATAAATTTATGAAATCCTGAACTATTTTAAGAAAGAAAAAATGCAAAAGAAAACGAAACAACATGCGTCGTGCTGTCCCGCCTATTGGTCGGTTGCTTGTTTGCGCGAGTTCCGGCGCACTGGTCGCCAAATAGGAGCTTCCTTTGTTGCATATTCCCTCTGTTCCTTTTATAAGACGTTTCACACATTTCAGACATGCCCAAAACAGTTCAAAACGACTGGCTAAAACGCTTTATTAAAAGAGAATGAAGGGTGTAGATTTTTTTTAGACAAACGAAGGGTGTAGATGCAAAGCAGGTCAGAAGGGACGACAAATTTGGGGTTGAGGCTTCACAGCGCGCTCCTCACTAGGCCGGGCCTTGTAGCAAGCAATTTATCTGTTTGGTTTCTTTATGCGGTTTAAAAAAATGAAAAATATATATAATTGTTGAGTGTGTATGTTTGAAACTTTTGAGGACATTTTTTAGAAACATCAACATTTTTAAAAACTATTATTAAAAATATTAACATTTTAAACAATTATTAAAAACCATTTAGTTTCAAAAAGGAACATTATTTATTTATTGAAAAAATTGACCTATCTACCCCTCTACCCCTAATAATAATGGGGCTATTGCTGGCGGTATGTCATTAAAATTGCCCACAAAGTTACAAAATATTACCCACCAATGCCACCTATAAGAGACAAAAAAACGTTCTGCAGGGAACCCGCCTGGGCCGTCCAAACATAGAGACCTACTATACTAGGCCCATGTGCGGGCATCTGTTTTCTTAGTTTCATTTTTCATTTCTATTTTTCTGTTGCGTTTTTGTTTTAATCTACTTTAAATAATTTGGAAATTCAAAAAACATTTGAAATTTAGAAAACTGAGAATTTATAAATAAATGTTTTTAAAATTAAATTTTAATTTTATTATTCTGTTCCGTTTTTTCTTTCTTCAACTTTAAATAATTTGGAAATTCAAAAACATTTGAAATTTAGAAAAACTGAGAATTTTGAAATAAAATGTTCAAGAAAATATAAAATGTTTGTGAATTCAAAAAATGCTTATTTCTCTAAAATGTTGAGATATTCAAAAAAAATGTTGGCAGTTTTGAAAAAAAAATGTTTGTAAAATCGAAAATAGTCCATGATTTTGAAAGAAAGTTTGTTTATTAAAAAAAGTTTCCTAACTCAAAAAATGTTCATGCATTTTAACAAATGTCCTAAAATTTTTCGTGAATTAGAAAAGAGTTTATTGATTCATAAAATGTTTGCTCATTCTGAAAATGTTCACGCATTTCAAAAAATTTTGTGAATTTCAAAAAGAATCCACCAATTTTGAAAAAATGTTCGTCTCTTCTAGAATTGTCTGTTGATTCAAAAGAAAACACTTGAAAACCGTTCGCAATATAAAAAAATGTTCACAATTATTTTTAAAAATGTTTGTAACTACTAAAAAGTGTTCACAGTTTGGAAAAATGTTCCCAAATTTGTAAAAATGTTGAAGAATGATAGAAGGTACTCCCTCCATTCTGATTTACTCGTCGTGATTTTAGTTCAAATCGGAACGGAGGGAGTATGTAGTTAAAAATTAATGCTTCTAAGTCTTTGTGACTATATACCCACATGAATTTCGAAGAATTAATTGCCATGGTGGATCGGAATATTATAATATGTTTTTTAAAATGTCTCTTGAAATTCAGAATACATCTTTGAATTACCAAGTTTTTTTACAACCATGATATTTTTTTCAAAAATTTGAACATTGCTTCAATTTGTGAATAAATTTAAAAAAAGGAAAAAATTCTTTCACTTGTGAACAAATTTTCAAAATCATGCGATGAGATGCGAACAAAATGTGGTCATCGCCATCGAAGATTATGATTATTTTTCTTCCGTTGCAACGCACGGGCCCTTTTGCTAGTGTTTCATAAATTTCTAAAAACTAATTCCATATGTGTAAAATTTCTCACATAGGTGTAAAATTTCGTTAGAAAATTATTTAAACATGTAATCTGAAAAAACATATAAATATACACCAGATTAAAATATCAAATGGTTTTGCTATTAGAAATCCATGATTTGCATTATTTAAATGCACGACTCGCTTATGCCGACTTTTTTTGAGACAGGCAGTATGTGGAAAATAAGTTTGGCATGGATCTCGGTGTAGCTATCGCGAGCCAAACCGCTGCTTCTCCTCCACTGCTCCATCCAATGTCTAAAAAATGTCTATCTAGTTTAGCTCGGCGAGGCAATGGCAACGCAACGTCCGCTATCCAGTGGCCTCCACGACGCGCTCGCTTTCGCCACAGCTCGTCCTCCACGCCTGGCCATCGTCGCTCCGCCCAACTCGCAGATGCTCACCTCCACGCTCCCGCCTCCCACCCTCCCGGCCCCAGGCTCCAAGCCTGCAGCCAAGCCCAAACCCGCCGCGGCCGCGGCCACGGTCTCCCTCTACGCTGGCGGGAGCGGCCGCCTGTCCGCGCTCATCCGCTCCCTCTGCGCCGCCGGCCGCACCGCCGACGCCGCACGCGCCCTCGACACGGCCGGCGATGCCGCCGGCGTCGTCGCATACAACGCCATGGTCGCCGGGTACTGCCGCGCCGGCCAGCTCGCCGCCGCGCGCCGCCTCGCGGCCGCCGTCCCGGTCCCGCCCAACGCCTACACCTACTTCCCCATCCTGCGCGGCCTCTGCGCGCGGGGACGGATCGCCGACGCGCTCACGGTGCTCGACGAAATGTCCCTCAGGGGCTGCGCGGCCACCCCGCCCATGTGCCACGTCATCCTGGAGGCCGCGTGCAGGGGCGGCGGGTTCAGGAGCGCCGTGAGGGCTCTCGAGGCGCTGCATGCCAGGGGCTGCACGCTGGACTCCGGCAACTGCAACCTGGTCGTCAGCGCCATCTGTGAGCAAGGGTGCGTGGACGAGGGGGTGGAGTTGCTGAGGAAGCTGTCATCCTTTGGCTGTAAGCCGGACATTGTTAGCTACAACGCGGTGCTCAAGGGCCTGTGCATGGCCAAGAGATGGGAGGACGTGGAGGAGCTCATGGACGAGATGGTTAGGGTGGATTGCCCGCCCAATATTGCCACTTTCAATACCCTCATTGCTTATTTGTGCAGGAACGGGTTGTATGAGCAAGTGCATGAGACCCTTTCGCAGATGCCAGAGCATGGGTGCACACCAGACTTAAGGATGTATGCGACCATTATCGACGGGATTTGCAAGGACGGGCATCATGAGGTTGCAAACGATATTTTGAGCAGGATGCCTTCTTATGGTCTCAAGCCCAATGTTGTTTGCTACAACACTGTGTTGAAGGGCCTATGCAGTGCTGAGCGGTGGGAGGAAGCTGAGGACTTGCTCGCTGAGATGTTTCAGAAGGATTGCCCCCTCGATGACGTGACATTCAATATACTTGTCGATTTCTTTTGCCAAAACGGGTTGGTCGACAGGGTAATTGAACTTCTTGAGCAGATGTTGGAGTATGGTTGCATACCAGATGTTATCACATACACTACAGTAATTAATGGCTTTTGCAAAGAAGGGCTTATTGACGAAGCTGTCATGCTTTTAAAAAACATGTCAACCTGTGGATGCAAGCCAAATACCATAAGCTATACTATTGTGTTGAAAGGTTTGTGCAGAGCCGAACGGTGGGTAGATGCTGAGGAGCTGATCTCTCATATGATTCAACAAGGCTGTCTTCCGAATCCTGTTACATTCAACACGCTCATCAATTTCCTGTGCAAAAAGGGATTGGTGGAGCAGGCAATTGAACTTCTTAAGCAGATGTTAGTGAATGGATGCAGTCCTGACCTTATTAGCTACAGTACGGTGATTGATGGACTTGGTAAAGCTGGTAAGACGGAGGAAGCATTGGAGCTGTTAAATGTTATGATCAACAAAGGGATCACCCCAAATACAATAATTTATTCATCAATGGCATCTGCTCTGTCTAGAGAAGGTAGTACCGACAAGGTTATTCAGATGTTTGACAGTATCCAAGATGCCACAGTAAGGTCTGATGCAGTGCTTTACAATGCTGTCATTTCTTCACTTTGCAAAAGATGGGAAACTGATCGTGCCATTGATTTTTTTGCCTACATGGTGTCGAGTGGGTGCATGCCCAACGAATCAACCTACACTATACTTATTAGAGGCTTAGCTAGCGAGGGATTGGTAAGGGAGGCACAAGATTTGCTGAGTGAATTGTGCTCAAGAAGAGCTGTAAGAAAGCACTTGGTGAGACATTTTGGTATTGTTTGAACCAACAGTACCGCCAGATGCTGGTGGGAGGAGGAGATTATTGTGGTGGCATTACCAGGATGGATTTGCCTACTTGAAGCTTCAGCAGCTCATGAAGGTTGGTAGGTGAATCCGTGAAAGCTTGTAGCTTGCTCTTGTTTTCCACTGTATGATGTAGTGACTTCTAATTGTAGTTTCTGATAGGTCAAAGGAGGATAGTTAAGTTATACATACGGCACTATTTTTTGTGAATTCTTATTGTGGGTACCAGTAGGGCTATAACATTAGCTACACCTACTTGTTCATAGCCTGTTAGAACTTAGAAATGTTTATCTGATGCAGTGACCGCCTTAGTGTTTTTAGTTGTTAATAAAAGTTACAGATACATAAGCAGAATTAGTACTTGTCTGTTCGAATTGGATTCCAACTAATCCTTTGTTTAACGTAAATGCTGTGAGAAAAACATAACTAAATGTATTAAATAACTACACGTAAAATATCCATGTATGAAAGATAAAATAAATAAATAAATAAATAAGAGACCCTAACTGATAGAAAATGCATGTCCTAACTGTTTGTACATGTATATGTACATGCCTTAGCATTGCCATAGCAATTGTTGTATCCGTAATGGGAGCCAGTTGTAATTTCTACTGGCTAAACTTCTCAAATTCTAATTGCTAAACTTGACCTAATCACCGTGGATTTGGTTTAATTTCAGCATCCTTTCGGCTCATTGACATCTATGGAGCAACATAAACCCTTCTTCATGGGAACCAGCTGTAATTTCTACCGGCTCATAAATTTGCCTTGCTGATAGATTTAGGAGAACATTGTGGAAGGGACACTGAAAGTCATTACGTTGAGTTGGTCGCAACCGTGTCTTTAAACATTTCTTTTCACAAAAGGTTTTACTTTGCAATCTCGAAGAGTTATCTATTCCACCTTAAATCATAAAACTGCAGGAACTAAAAGCCAAACAAACAATTCAATTTACCGCATGTAAGATGATGCCATCTTAGCGGTATCTCATCGCATAACCGGGGAGAGGGAAGGGAGAGAAATGAAAAAAGGAATAAGAGATTTGTCTTTTCTCCTAGCTAAGAGATGATGTCTTAGTAAGAAAGATAAGACATTCATCTCCACTGTACGAGATATCTTCTTCTATTTACAAGCCCCATATATGAGGATCCCGTAACATTAGATACTGGAGATAACACGAGAAGATCCATTGCATATCATGTTTTATTGACTTCTCTAAATGATGTAGAATATATAAGAGAGGATTGCTTTTATTAACCAATGCATAAGCCCTTGCAGTGTTTAAAAGCTTAGAAAATCAGTTTTCTATGAACAAAGAAATAATTCAAGAAATTTGTAAAACAATTGTCTAAAATGTTAGGAAATAAATTCGATTTTTTTGCGATCATATCAGAAAAGGAAAAAAATATGTTAAAGTACGTGGTTTTGGCATATGTTTGGGGTATTTGGCGTTGTTTACTCAGTAACTAATACTATACCCTATCCATTTACATTCAGTATTTCATGAATGGTGATGGTCTTCAAAATTAGATTAACTACATATAGGTGTCGCACAACGACAAAGACAACATGTACAATTGATTAACTACATCAGGATTATTATAGTAATTACAACTTGAAGATACTATGGTGGTAACTATTTCTTTTACCTAAACGGCTATATGAACTACACCATTGCTATGATGGTTAACCTGAATATCCATTTAACCATATCAGTGTTGTAGCGGTAACTGTAAGACCGACAACTTATTAACTGCACTGATGACACTATGTTAACAATAATATGCACAATTGTGTAACAACATTAATGCATGATGAATGTTTATCTAAAAGGTCGGTAACTACACCATTACCATTGCTACAGCAGAACATCATTACTAATGTATTGGAGCTTGGTTCATATTTACTTGGACTACGACATGTTCAGATATTTCACATAATGTAAACAAGGTTATTCTTTTAACAAAGTTATAACCCCGCCATGAGGAAGCGGCTACCTTATTGTGAGATTTTTAAACAGATGCACCAGCAGAGTAAAAATGATATTCAATGCTTCTAATTAAGTCGATCTAATGCACACATGAAGTTGATTTGAATTAGGCATGACTGAAGTGAGCACACGATGATTTGATCCTCAGGTCGTGGTCACTGGCTTCTTCTGGACTTGACCGATTCTTGGCCGCTCCATCAACAATGTTACCCTGGCTGTGAGATTATTTCAAAAACTAGAGGATGCAAACTTTACTCATGGTGTGTCCCCGATGAGTTGAAGAGAAAGACATTGATATACCCAACTAGTGGACCCGTTGTGTCAAATGGTGCATAGGCACGCTAAAGCCATGCCCGCGATGAAAAAAAAATCCATGGCTTAATCCCCTCTTATAGGAAACACGATGGATTGTTGTGTACAATGACATGAATATACACATATAACTTAATAGTATAGAGTCCTATTTAAAACAAAATATATGCCTGGGCAAGCACGTACAAATAGACCATTTGAAACGATGTGCGCATTGAAAATATTTACATTTTTCAATAACATCATGTTTGGGCAAGGGTGTCAAACCCGAAGTGTTTTAAAAATATTTGACTTCATTAGTAGAAGTAGGTTTTAGCAAGGTACTAATTCAAACCCTTTAAGATGAAAAAAGAAGGATAATTTATCTTTAAAAATATATGCTTAACCATGCATATTTTTTATCTTATCTGGGTAACATAGAGCCAAATGGCGCAGGGTCCAAATTCAAACCCGAGTGTTTTGAAATGGTTGGTTTTTTTAACATCTTTTAAGTTTTAGAAATCATTTAGGTGCACGGTAAGAATCAGCTAAAAAATGCAACATTTGGACACCATTTTTTAACTATTTATGCACATGATTGTTACATAGACAAATAAAAGAGGTCACTACTATAGTTACTTTGTGAAGATAGCAAAGTTGGTATTGCTAACAACCACAAAATTTGAAGGATCGAAGCAAGCAAAAAAGTAATGAAAACTCAGATAACGTAGAGGTTCACAAAAATCTTACGTTGACATATACATACAGGACATGTCACATTCAAATTTGAGATATACTGCAGGTCACGCATTACATGCAGCGGTGGCAATCATATGGGTTCCGCTTTGAATCACACGATTTAGACAGTTGTAAACATTGGTGATCATGATTGTGTGGTAACTGTACATACCGATTAGGAACCAGGAAACGAAACTAACGCTAGCTCACGTTCTTTCAGAAAAACATAAAAGTGCTAACTGGCAGTTATATTTCCACCCACCACTCCTAGCTGCGACTTCCTAAAAGAAATGGGAACAAAAATGATATTACAGCCTCATGTCCCTTCCTTGTTTGGCCGTTATATGCGGCATGTTCCTTCCCTGAACAAAAGAGATCAATAGTGAGCATTAAAGACCCCTGAAAACTCAATAGGATATATGCCATGGCAGTATCTGGCCCTATTTTCATATTCAATGCACATCACCAAGATCTAATAGTAATCAAACTTGAATTAAAATGGTACATAAAGTTTTTGAAGATAGAGATAGAACCAAGTTGGAATAGTACAGAGAAAATCAAACTTTATCCTAGCATTACAAAGAAGAAACATGACTCACAACAGAAACATATTGAGCAATTTATTTACCTTCAGATGTCGATTCTCTATGTTTCCGCTTTGCAAATGATCCCAATTTAAAGCTTGATATCCTTTGGAATCATTACATGATACTGCAACCTACAAAGCTGAAACAAGGTCACTAACATCAGAGAATAGCTTAAAGAATTGTGCAATTAGCTCATGAAAGCCCCCTGATGTAACATTTTTACCTGGTTAGTGATGTATGGTGCTCTACTATGCGCATAAAATACAATAAGTAAACCAGATAAACATCATATTAAGTACTGCATAATCAATAGGCTGATCATGTTTGCACTGCCAATTACTACAGATTTACACATGCACCCTTAAAATTTTAAGGACTGCTTAGCCAGCAATTTCAAGTTCAAGCATGAAGTAGTCAAAATGAAATAACTCGAAATATTTTTAGAATCTCGACATAGAAGGACACCCTTGAGGACTATGTAAATCTAGAAGACAAGGAAAAAACTTTTTTCAAGTCTTCGTATGATCTCATTTGCCACAAGCTCCTTTTTCTGCTCCTAATCCTTCCTAGGTAAACCCTGCCAAAGATGAAAGCAAAGCAGTATTAAGGGCATCAATCAAATACTTAAATTCATACAAAAAGATTGGTTTGTCATGTTTTTCGATAGAATTTACATTTCAGCTAGAGCACTAACATACCTCCCAAGCTTACTGGATAGCAGAAGATGTCATCCATGCTCAGCAAACTCACACAGTTCTACATAACCAAAACATCTACTTTAATGTCTGTCATATTTATGGATGTATGTAAGGAACAAAACATACATGCACACCTTTGGGGTATAAAGGAAACATGTTAAATAATAGAGTTGTGAATGGGCATATAAGTATATATCATCACCTTCAGTCCACGGCGACATGTAAATTATCTACTCAATAGTAAACGGTGTATCTAGAGATAATGCTAACCAATTTTGCATAGGAAACACTTTCCAGATGGCAAATTGTAATTTACTCCTAATGTTCCTTGTTGACTATGTGGTTGGTCAAAGTCAAATAGCTGCAATACATGAAAAAAATTATATCAATTAAAACAACATCAATACTACATACACACACGATCAAGGATAAACTGAATACTACTACACACAAATGGTTAATCAGACAAAACACCAGATGTTCAATCACGCAAGCGGCAAGCATGAGCCAAAATAGAATGCAACTCTGTGCCAAATCCTGAATATTAACACAATCTAAACTAATGTCCATGACAACACATAGGAAAGAAAAGAATGCAGTAGCTAAATAGAAAAGGAAGTGAGCAAACCCACTGGCAGAACAAACAAGCAGCAACCTGCGGAGATCGTACAGCCTGCGACATAAAAGGGTAGGAACTCATCAGGAAGAAGCATTAATCCAAAAGAACTTCGTCTCCACTGACCATGCAGATGCGTGAGGCCTCGCCCTGTTCCTTCCTCCCGCTGGCGTCGCTCGCCCTGCTTTTTCCCTCTGCTGGGCTCGCTGTGCCCCTTACCCCTGTTGTTTGCCCTCCTCGTTGGCCTCCTCCTTCCCCCTGCCGTCAACAACCTTCCCTCCCATGCAGCTCCACCCCACCATGAAGACCCAACCACTCATGCTCTTCACGACAACGAGGAGCGCCCGATCCGGAACCACGGAACATCGCACTGCAAACTAAATACTAGAGCATCAGATTATCAACTATATATTCCAAGCATGCATTTTTAGCTGTAGAAGAGCTAATAAAGTGTTTACTTCAAGAAAATACAGCATGCCAAGCAAAAAATGTATATCTAAAGGTGAACAAAAAAAATGCAATATCAATCCTAATTAGGGTGTGCAGGACCAAATAATTAATATACCAAAACTTCAAAAACGTACCAACGATTGTGTTCATGCTGTACAATTGGTCGGTCTGTCATATTCCTCTCATCATCAGTTCATGACACGAAAAAGGACTCCCATAGCCTCACATATGTGCTCGGGGTGCTGCGAGAAGAAACAAACTACCAACAAAAAGATAAATTTGCATATGTACCTATTGAGAAAGAAAACACACCTTGTTTGGATTCGAAAGCAAAAGATCCCGCACCCATCGGACGTGGCTCTCTCTCATTGCTCGACGATACACCTCCCTTGTACAGGTGTAGTCAAGTCCACCTGCCAAAACCCCCAATCGGGCGTGGCGACGTCCTCCTCGAGTTTGCCAACCCTGCTACCCCTCCATCCGCAAAAAACCATAGTTTGCTCCTCCTCGCCGGCCGCTCTGCTTCCAATCTGCATCACTTCCTCGGCGGCGTCCATGGAAAACTTTGCGGTGCGCCGCTTCGCCTTTGCTCCCGATGGATCGATGTTCGACAGAGGCCCTGCGCATCGCGTGCAGCGCCATGTCATGGTGGTCGACTAACCTTCGCGCAACCATGACAGGTATGCTATCTTCACCATTGACCCCTCAGTACCTGATCATCAGAAGGAGTTTTGGCTTGCTGAGGTCTGCCGCATCATCATTGTTGATCTAGAATATGAGCTGCTTGATGATTCCGTTTATCCGCTGGGCATTGGATGCGTAGTCTTCTCTGATATGGAAAGCAGAGATGAGGCGATTAGAGAGGGTCCTCATGCTCTGACAGATGATTCCTTCTTTACTTTGATTCCGCATGATGAAGGCCCCAACATGCGTATGCATGCGTTTGAGTACGAGGTTTGGGTTATGCTGCTGGCCTTTCCTATGGACTATTAGACTGAGCATATGTGCACAAGGTTGTCTCCAATTTTGGTAAACTTCTGGTTTGGCCTCGTCATGGGCAAAACAAGGCCAGGGTTCTTGTCAAATGCCTCATTAAGGACGTAGCTGAGGTCCCTCACAGTCTGCTTGTCACCAGAGTTGGTTTGCTGCCAGGTTTGGGTCGTTCTTGGTCCGTCCCCGTGTATGTGCTCAATTGGCGCAACACCATTCCAGGCTTGGTAGGCACTGAGGATCCACCACCTCTGCTCAATGCTTCGCCACACCCATATGAGCTTCCGTTTTACACTGTCATGCAGCAGGCTCACCTGGATGATATGGCTGCCAAACAAGTTCAAAATGAAGCTGCCTGGAATGGACCTGCTCCTGCTCAAGAACAACTTCAGGAAAACGGTTGGAGAGCCTGGCCAGTGACACCCCCACCGTACACTGGTTTCAGTTTTAGATCCTTCTTTTAGTACGATGGCCCTTCTTTGGTGGATGGTGTGAACCCTGAAGATAATGTGCATGATAACCTTTCTGACGTTTGGTCCTCTGAAAATGAGGTTGCTGCTGTGGAGAGTCTGGCGAACAGCTTTATTACTAGAAATCCTACTGCTAGAACTACTTTTGTCCGGGCTGGAGGTACGTCCGTCAATGTCACCATTGCTATGGATTATGAGCTGCTTCTGTGGATGGGCTCTATGCTCAAACACATCTACACACGAGCCATCGCAAATGGGTAAGCTGACAATACTATGTTTCCTCTCAATCCCTTCAAACTTATTCAGCAACAACTTGAGGCAACTTCTGTTTTTTGGCTGCTGCATTTAAATCCTAAACCTGACTACATGTCCAACATATTCTGCTCTCAGTTCCGGATGGGTGTATGCCTTATGCCTATGCATTTATTCCCTGCATCTTCAGTTACTCTAACTGTTGTTGCCCATGTGGAGGATGAGCCTATGTTTCAGTTGCAGAAGATTGATGTTTCAGTTCCAATGGTGCCACCTCACAATGAAATCCAGGATGATCTGCCTGCCCCGCCAAATGGCACTGCTCTTTAGCTGCTGGCGTCTCCCTCTCCGTTCAATGTTGCTGCACCTCACGCTGTCAAGGCTCCTCTTGACACCACTGCAGTTCGGAGGAGTTCTCGCTCGAACAAATATGATGGTTTCAAGGTCAACCACATCACTGATGTCAAGCAGAGCCGTTCGAGGGTGAAGGCTAGGGTCGTTCCGACTGTTAGTGCTATCTCCATGGCAGCAGCTCCTGTGCAAGCTTCAGCCCCAGCCGCGACATGCCCTCCCCCGACATCCATTCAGGAACTCCAGCAGGTGGGCGATCGATGTGGTATTGCTCCTGAGGACATCTCTGAGAATTGGATGATTTTGGGCGATTTTAACTTTATACGGTCCATTGATAATAGAAACAGGCCAGGAGGCGATGCTACTGATATGCTGTTATTCAATGAGCTTATACGAGCGCAATCCTTAATGGAAATCCCAGTTAATGGTAGGGCTTTCACGTGGAGTAATATGCAAGATGACCCGCTTCTGGAGCAGCTCGATGGTTCTTTTCTTCCTCAAACTGGACCACCTCTTTTCCCAACACAATGGTTCTGCCTCTGGGGAAACCTGTGTCTGATCATATTCCGTGTGTGCTCTCAATTGAGTCCAAAATCCCTAAATCATCTATGTTCTGGTTTGAAAATTTCTGGATCAACCACACTGGCTTTTCTGATGTTGTTGCCTGGTCCTGGAGTAAACCTTGCCATGCACCTAACTCAGCAGCAATTGTCTGCAAGAAGCTCAAGACACTCTGTTATGATCTCAAACGATGGAGGAGAGGTATTTCCAACCTGAAAATTTTGATCCAGAACAGCAATGATGCCCTAGCAAACCTTGATGCTCTGGAAGACAAGAGGGTTTTGTTTGTCCAAGAAGCAAATTTTAGGCGTATCCTGAAGCAACATCTTAACTGTCTCCTCAAGTATCAGAATGATTATTGGAGGAAAAGATGCATTGTCAGATACTTTAGATTTGCGGATGAGAACACTAAATTGTTTCAATCACTCGCAACTGAAAGATATAGACACAACTCCATTGCTAGTCTGCGAGAGGGCGAGGTTGAGGTCACTGATCATGCTGGCAAAGAAGGTGTGTTGTTCAACACATATAAAGAACGCTTGGGAGTTTCTAAAACAACTAACATGTGTTTTGACCTCAACCGTATAATCAGAAGGGTGGAGGGTTTAGAGATGCTGTCGGCCCCCTTTTCTAACGAAGAGATCGACGCTGTGATCAAATAGATGCCTAGCGACAGGGCCCCAGGTCCTGATGGTTTCAATGGTTGTTTCCTCAAAAATTGCTGGCCCATTATCAAGGAAGATATCTTCAAAATGTGCCATGACTTTCACGACGGCAACCTTGACATCACCAGCATTAGTGAGGGCTATATTACCCTAATACCGAAAGTTCCCTCTCCTGAGACAGCTAACAATTACAGACCCATAACTCTGCTCAACTGCTGTCTGAAAATCATCACCAAAATCCTTGCCAACCGTCTGCAGAAAATCATTCTTAAAATCATCCATAGGAATCAATATGGTTTCCTCAAAGGAAGAACCATTCAGGACTATCTTGCATGGTCCTTTGAGTACATCCATCAGTGCCGAGCATCCTCAAGAGAGATTTTGCTCCTCAAACTTGATTTTGCTAAAGCCTTTGACACAATAGAATATGATCCAATGCTGCAGATCATGAAGCATATGGGTTTTGATGATAAATGGCTTGGATGGATGAAATCAATTTTTGCCTCTGGAGTTTCTTCGGTTATTTTGAATGGAGTCCTAGGCAGAAAATTTTTGTGCAAATGTGGAGTGAGGCAGGGGGATCCTTTGTCAGCTCTCATCTTTGTTCTGGCTGCTGATCTCCTCCAAGTGGCGATTAATGATGCTTACGGCCAAGGTTTACTTGAGCTACCTTTTCCATTCAATCAGAGGGGAGACTACCCGGTGGTTCAATACGCAGATGACACTATCCTGATCATGTCTGCTTGCCCCATTCAAGCCGCTCGTATGAAGTCCATCCTCATGGATTGTGCAGATTCTGTTGGTCTTAAAATAAATTTTCATAAGTCAACGTTGATTCCCATCAATCTTGACTTACAGCATGCTTCTATCCTGGCCCAATTTTTGGTTGCACTGTTGGATCGCTCCCATTTACATACCTGGGACTTCCCATGGGAACAACAAAACCAACGCTGCTTGAGCTCATGCCGTTAGTATGTGGGATTGAGAGGAAATTGTCCACATCCTTGTCCTTGCTCTCTATCGGTGCCAAACTGACTCTGGTGAACTCCACCATCACCTCCATGATGATCTATGCTATGTGCACGTTTAAGCTGCACCCAAAAGTGATTGACCACATTGACAAGTTGCGTAGATACTTTCTATGGGCCAAAAACACGGAGGTAGGGGTCAAGAATAATTCTTTGGCCACGTGGGAGCTGGTATGTAGGCCAAAATGCAAAGGTGGTCTTGGGGTGATTGACCTCAAAACTCAAAATGTGGCCCTTCTCCTCAAACATCTCTATAAATTTTACAATCGTCATGATGTTCCATGGGTGACTTTGATATGGGACACATATTACGTCGGTACGATACCGCATGCAGCTGATCCGATCGGATCTTTCTGGTGGTGCGACATCATTCAACTCAATGATGTGTTTCGTGGAATCTCAAAAGCCACGGTTTGTGATGGTGCCTCAATCCTGTTCTGGAAAGATGTGTGGTTTGAGCATGACCAGGAAGCTCCACTATCCGAGATTTATCCCAGATCCTTTTCATTCTCCAAAAATGAGGATGTGTCTGTTTGTGATGCTCTGGAAGCATCGGACCTAGCTATTCTTTTTCATCTACCACTCTCTACTCAAGCGAGAGAGGAAGTCAGAGAGATTCAGCAGGGATCCATGCATGTCATACCAGAGAGGGGTGCTGCTGATCTTTGGGTTTGCACCATAGGAGGAAAGTTTTCGGCCAAAATCTACTACAATCATTGTTTCAGTGAGACGATCGCCAATGATGCCTTTCGGTGGCTTTGGAAGGCCAAGAGTCCCATCAAATTCAAAATGTTTGGCTGGTTGTTGATGGTTGACCGCCTGAATACCAGAAACATGTTGAAACGTAGGCATTATGCTGTTGTAGACAACAACTATGCATGCATGCTTTGCCAAGACCCTCCCGAGGAAACGGTTGAGCATCTATTCTTCTCGTGCCCCTTTAGCCAGCGCTGCTGGGATAGGGTGGGTCTGAGGTGGCCGAATGATGGCAATAGGACTTCTCTGTTGCACGAAGGTAAAACACAATGGAGGCAACCACTGTTCATGGACATTTTCTTGCTTGTCGCGTGTAGTATCGGGAAGGAGAGAAACAATGAATTCTTCAAAGGAGTGCCACACTCTTTCGTTGCATGGCTTGATAGATTCAAGCATCTGTTGGGTCTCCTTGTTCACAATTGTAAAGAAGAGCTTCGCCCCTTCCTAGACTCTTACATACAAAACTTGTAAGCAGTAGTATCTTACTTACATAGAGGGCCGAGGGGGAGTCCTGCAAACCCCCCCACATGTAATGATGTAAATTCTTTTGTGAGTAAATAAAAAGTCAGTGGGAGCCTCTCCCACTGTCGTCCACGTTCAAAAAAAAGAAAGAACATACACATTTTCTGGATGATAATTTGAATGTTGCACAAAATTCAAGAGAAACTTTCCACTACCATATAGTGCTCACCGCATTACTTCATTGCACATATACTCTATACTGGAACTATTGACTGCAGGAATTAATCTGATCTCAAGGTCGCCAACAACATCAATCAGCCATAACAGAGAACACTATAGTGCCCAGTCTTAAAAATCTAAGCTACAAACTACAACAAAGGACATGAAACAATACAGTACTTGGGCCAACAATGGCCATGTGGAAGCAGGCATATCACATCATAATATTTTCTGTAAGATTTCCAATAAAATCAGTCAAAGGGTGCAAACTTTGTTCCTTGAGGTGGACTTAATAAACCATATAACAAAGACCATTAATTCATCCATGAATTCTAGAGAGAAGAATAAGCTTACCCTGTACACACATCAGTTGATGAGAATAAAAAGGGAGAGAATAGATACACACATAAACAATGAATTGGTCAATGATGAGATGAAGAAAAAAGGCAGAAGCAGAACACGGAAAGAGAATGTGCAAAACCTCATGCTGCTTGCACTCCTTGTCGGGCTGCTCCGTCACCCTGCCGTTGGCCTCCTCACCCTCCACTGCATCTCCTCCTATCGCAACCAAGAGCCGTCTGGAGCTCTAACCCTGTTGCTCTCAGGCCACCCTGCTGAGTAGTATATCATTCAAGTTAAGCAATGCTCGAGGAACTCCACCAACAAAAGAAAGTTGCAGTTCACAGTAAACAATATCCCATGAATTCCACAAGAAAGAACTCGTCAGGGAACAAACATTTCATTAAACAATAATAGATAAGCAAAGGAAAGGCCATTCAATTGAGCTTCAAATGCAAGACCGACAGAAAATCAGGCAAGATCAACGAGAGGGCTAATACTTAGGAGCAGGAAGAACAAACAGAAGAAAAAGAACTCGTTACGACACAAGCATGTCATTGAATAGCTTACAGGCCAATATGAGAAGAGCCATTTGACCTTTAGCATTGAAGACAAGAACTCGTGCAAAGGGGAATGCAGCGGAGAGAAGTACTTGGGAAGGTCGATGGCGAGCAAGGCCGTGGCGGCAGCAACGACAAAGGAAAGCGGCAGAGTGGGGAGAGGAGGAGCCAGCGCTGTTGCATCCTCAGCTTGGGAGCCGACTTGTCTTGCAGGATACCGTGCGCTCTCTTCTCTTTGACCATCCCATTGTGCCCTGCATCGACCTCCTCCGCTCTGCTCTAGAGGCGGGACCAGCCCCGAGCGGATGTGCTCCTTGGCGTCCCCCTCCTCGTCCAACCCCCTCCTATGCTCCCCCGGGTATCCTCCCACCGCTGGCGGACAAGGAAATGGAGGCAGCGGAGCAGCGCCCCAGAGGACGGCATCGAGGATGTCCGTTCCTCACCGTGAAACCACCTTGGTCAGCTCATCGAATCTAGGCGCGGCCGCTGCTCCCGTGCTCATCGCCGCTGTTGACGACAAGGAGGAAGAGGCTGGCGGAGGAGGCGATGCTTCGTCCTACTGCCGCATTGTGCAACAAATATAGTTGGGGGTGGACGCAGTGCTTGGCTCAAGCATGAAGCACGGAAGGAGAAGAGAAAGGAGGGTCACGGCGGCGAGGAGGGTGGCTGACAAGTATACCTGGCCATATCTCGGGCCGGGCTGGGCCAAAAAAAACATGTCGTCTACGGGACAGGCCCGAGCCCGGCCCGGCCCGACAAATACCTACGTTTTCCAGGCCTAGGCCCGGCCCGAGGCAAAACCCAAAAGCCCGAAGGCCGGCCCGACTGTCGGTGTCAAAACCGGCGGATCTCGGGTAGGGGGTCCCGATCTGTGCGTATTAGGCTGATGGTAACAGGAAGCAAGGGACACAATGTTTACCCAGGTTCGGGCCCTCTCGATGGAGGTAAAACCCTACTTCCTGCTTGATTAATATTGAAGATATGAGTAGTACAAGAGTAGATCTACCACGAGATCATAGAGGTTAAACCCTAGAAGCTAGCCTATGATGGTATGATTGTAAATGTGATCGGCCTTCTAAGGACCAACCTATCCGGTTTATATAGACACCGGAGAGGGCTAGGGTTTACATGGAGTCGGTTAGAAGGAAGGAAATACAATATCCGGATCACCAAGCTTGTCTTCCACGCAAAGGAGAGTCCCATCCGGACACGGGCCGGAGTATTGAGTCTTGTATCTCCACGCTCCAATAGTCCGGACGATGTATATAGTCCGGCTGTCCGGATACCCCCTAATCCAGGACTCCCTCAGTAGCCCCTGAACCATGCTTCAATGACGATGAGTCCGGTGCGTAGTCTTGTCTTCGGCATTTCAAGGCGGGTTCCTCTTCCCGAATACTCCAAGGTTATTATCGAACACGTAGACCGTGTCCGGATCTGCTACGACGAATAGTGTCCGGTTCTGCAAGATGATCTTCACACACCATTGTAGGGAACATAGCATAAATCCCTTCTGCTGGCAATCTTTGTACGTCGTGCCCTTGCATCGTGGCCTGGTCCAACACGAACCGGCGTTTCCTGCCCCACCTCGACTCGTGTTGCGAGGCGGTTTTATTGGCACGTCCTTCCAAAGCAGAGATCGTGTTCCTCTTATTACGGGATCTTTCATCAATATGGGCGTGTGTGACCCCACGGCGACCGTTGGTATGACTCCGTGTATTTTAGATAAGTCTCAAGCGGTCATGCGGAGGACTCTTGATATTCATCCCTTTTATAAAGGGGTCAAGGCCTACGCCTCTTTTCCACCTCCCTTGCTCCTTCTCGCACCTCGAGTTCTAACACCCAAGACCCAAGCTCCAACATCCCAGATCCTCCAACATGTCCGGATCCGATGCAAAAGGCCGGTGGGTGGCCTCCTCGATCCAAGAGGAGGACATTATGAAGCTTAGGGAGGTCGGATACCTGACCGCCGACATCCAGCACAGGCTTCCCGCTCCAGTGCAAGTTATCCCCATGCCGGAGCCCAATGAGAGCGTTGTGTTCGTCGCTCACTTCCTCCGAGGCCTGGGCCTCACCCTCGACCCCTTTGTGAGGGGGCTCATGTTCTACTATGGGTTGGATTTTCATGACCTGGCTCCAGACGCCATCCTCCATATCTCGTCGTTCATTATTGTGTGCGAGGCTTTTCTCCACGTCACTCCACACTTCGGCTTATGGCTCAAGATCTTCAATGTGAAGCCGAAGATGATCGAGGGGCGACATGCGGAGTGCGGAGGTGCCATAATAAGCAGGAACGCCGACGCCCCGCGGCCAGAGGGTTCTTTCCTGGAGGTATCCGATGTATGGCAGCGGAGGCACAAAGTGGGTAGCTGCCCCCGAGTTCCGCTCGGGCCCTCCGTCACAGTTGGCGTCTTGGACTGACGTAGGACAAAATTGGGGGCCCACTGGTGATATACCAGTACTGCAGAATCGCATTCGGGAGCTTCTTGAGAGTGAGATAAATCTTGTCAGCGTAATTCAAGTGATGTTAATCCGACAGATGTTGCCGTGCAAACGTCGGCCTCTCCAGATGTGGGAGTTCAATCCGGAGGGTCCGCGGACTATTAAGCACTTCTTCGGCCTGAAGCTCGAAGGGATGTGCAAATTATTCTTCGGACCACAAGTAAAGTGTCCGGACACCATCGAGGATGCGGGCCTAAGCTGCAATCGCGTAGACGCCCAAGTAAGTAACCTTAAAGCCGGACACTTCGTTTATATTTATCATAACCATTATTCTGGAAAACCCTCCGTGGCCAGGAATGGCTCACCAAGGCGGAGAGAATCAGTTGTCCGGCGCCACTTCCTGAAGGCTCGCCTGGTCCAACCGTGGCCAAGATGCTTGGCCGGGTGCTCAGCAAAATCCCCTCAGGGAAAGGCGAAGGAAAGGGTGGTGAAGCCGAACTTCACACACTACGCATCCAAACCAGGGGAATCATTACCTCCCCTGGGGAGGATAGTTGGGAAGGGGAGGTTAAAGCCTCCTCCCCGTGCGGGAGGAAGAGGGCCGCCTCCGAAGACTTGGAGGCGGAGATGCCCAAACAAGGGAAGAAGGCATCACCAGGGGGCTCTACCACGACGGGCACCCTCACCGCGTCGTGCCCGCCAACAGGCCAGCCCTCCACCGAGCTGCAAGTTAATCGTTAATTCAAAGGTATGGTGTTTCTCCGAGATTCATAACCAGGACTTCGTCTTTTGCAGTCCGGCGAGCAGCTCCTCTCAACAGAGTTCGTCTTCGGGGGATATTCCTCCGGAGATGATGGAGAGTGAGACCCCACCCACCTCTCCGCCTCATGAAGCGGGCGACGCTGAGGTGTCGTCACGGAGGAGTCCAGATCTCCCGAAGCCGGAAGCAAACACGTTAGTCGCCCTGAGCCCGGAGCGTTTGGCTCCCGCGGGGGCGATGAGAAGGGTCCGGCACAGTTTGATGTCCGGCCGGACGTACTGTCAGGCCTTCTGGAGCGAGCCGCACTCTCGGAGGAGCATTGCTCTTTAATGAGCACGGTGCTCACGAAGATTTCATCCGCTACCAGCGGTTTGAATGAGGCATTTACAAGCCTGCTCAAAGGCTTTGAGGTATGTAGTGAAAAATGCACTATGTTTTGGTTGTGAAGCACACGCTAGGTGTGCTCCCTATGGATAGTAGCCCCTGAGACTCTGGTTGCCCACCATAGGCGGCAAACGGGGGATCACATAGTAATTGTTGTGCCATACATGTGCGCAGGTATCTAAGGATCCGACAGCCGACCAGTCTGTTGAAGTTGCCGAACTAAGGAGGCAGATCAGATCTATTGATGCCGATCACGCTGGTGAACAAACGACTGGAAGAATCCCAGGGTATGTGCTCTGCTTCCCTTATTATGTTGTATAGGAAAATGCAAGAGTGGCATAATGTTAAAGCCATGTGTTTGTACTGCAGATGGTGCTGCTGTCATGGAGGCCCTGAGGGCGGAACTTGCTTAGGCCAAGGAACAAGCTTGGGCTAGCAATGCGGCTGCCCTAAAGGCAGCCGAAGAATTGAGAGCCGAACAGGCTGCTCATCGCCGAAGCGAGGAAAAGATAGCTTAAATGGTTGGGGAGTTGAAAAATGCCGCCGACCGGTATGTACTCCTTGAAAAGGAGAATAAGGCTAGTTCAGCCGAGCTAGACAAGGCACTTAATGCCGCCAAAGAGATGCGGACCTGTTGGAAATATGCCCTAGAGGCAATGATAAATTAGTTATTATTATTATATTTCCGTGTTCATGATAATCGTTTATTACCCATGCTATAATTGTATTGATAGGAAACTCAGATACATGTGTGGGTACATAAACAACACCATGTCCCTAGTAAGCCTCTAGTTGACTAGCTCGTTGATCAACAGATGGTTACGGTTTCCTGACCATGGACATTGGATGTCGTTGATAACGGGATCACATCATTAGGAGAATGATGTGATGGACAAGACCCAATCCTAAGCCTAGCATAGAGATCGTGTAGTTCGTATGCTAAAGCTTTTCTAATGTCAAGTATCTTTTCCTTAGACCATGAGATTGTGCAACTCCCGGATACCGTAGGAATGCTTTGGGTGTACCAAACGTCACAACGTAACTGGGTGGCTATAAAGGTGCACTACAGGCATCTCCGAAAGTGTCTGTTGGGTTGGCACGAATCGAGACTGGGATTTGTCACTCCGTGTGACGGAGAGGTATCTATGGGCCCACTCGGTAGGACATCATCATAATGTGCACAATGTGACCAAGGGGTTGATCACGGGATGATGTGTTACGGAACGAGTAAAGAGACTTTCCGGTAACGAGATTGAATAAGGTATCGGTATACCGACGATCGAATCTCGGGCAAGTACAATACCGCAAGACAAAGGGAATTGTATACGAGATCGATTGAGTCCTTGACATCGTGGTTCATCCGATGAGATCATCATGGAACATGTGGGAGCCAACATGGATATCCAGATCCCGCTGTTGGTTATTGACCGGAGAACATCTCGGTCATGTCTACATGGTTCCCGAACCCGTAGGGTCTACACACTTAAGGTTCGATGACGCTAGGGTTATAAAGGAAGTTTGTATGTGGTTACCGAATGTTGTTCGGAGTCCCGGATGAGATCCCGGACATCACGAGGAGTTCCGGAATGGTCCGAAGGTAAAGCTTCATATATGGGAAGTCCTATTTTGGTCACCGGAAAAGTTTTGGGTTTTATCGGTAACGTACCGGGACCACCAGGAGGGTCCCGGGGGTCCACCAAGTGGGTCCACCATCCCCGGAGGGCAGCATGGGCCAAGTGTGGGAGGGGACCAGCCCCTGGTAGGCTGGTTCGCCCCCCACAAGGGCCCAAGGCGCCTAGGGTTTGGGGAGGGGGCGCCCCACCTTGCTTGGGGGGCAAGTTTCCCCCTCTCCCCCCTTGGCCGCCCCCTAGATGGGATCTAGGGCTGGCCGCCGCCCCTATGGGGTGGAAACCTAGGTGGGGGCGCAGCCCCCTCTCCCCCTATATATAGTGGAGGCATAGGAGCAGCCCAAAACATGATTTTGTTCTCCTGTTGGCGCAACCCTACCTCTCTTTCTCCTCATATCTCGCGGTGCTTGGCGAAGCCCTGCTGGACTACCACGCTCCTCCATCACCACCACGCCATTGTGCTGCTGCTGGATGGAGTCTTCCTCAACCTCTCCCTCTCACCTTGCTGGATCAGGGCATGGGAGACGTCACCGGGCTGTACATGTGTTGAACGCGGAGGTGCCGTTCGTTCGGCACTAGGATCTCCGGTGATTTGGATCACGACGAGTACGACTCCTTCAACCCCGTTCTCTTGAATGCTTCCGCTTAGCGGTCTACAAGGGTATGTAGATGCACTCTCCTTCCCCTCGTTGCTGGTTTCTCCATAGATAGATCTTGGTGACACGTAGGAAAATTTTGAATTTCTGCTACGTTCCCCAACAGTGGCATCATGAGCTAGGTCTATTGCGTAGATTCTTTGCACGAGTAGAACACAAAGTAGTTGTGGGCGTTGATTTTGTTCAATATGCGTACCGTTACTAGTCCAATCTTGTTTCGACGGTATTGTGGGATGAAGCGGCCCGGACCGACCTTACACGTACACTTACGTGAGATAGGTTCCACCGACTGACATGCACTTGGTGCATAAGGTGGCTAGCGGGTGCCAGTCTCTCCCACTTTAGTCAGAACGGATTCGATGAAAGGGGTCCTTATGA